>NC_090733.1:33928575-33938575 GCF_036898095.1 Palaemon carinicauda
TGGTTATTCAGGTGCCTATCAGTGAGAGGGGAGAGCGAACATACAAAGCAAAATATATACAAAGAAAGAAATGTCGTTACTATGTACGATCGTGTGACACACGGTTGGTATTTGTCTCCCCAGCTAAAAATGACTTGCTGTACATGTTAAATAGGGTGCCCTAATCTAGAGAGCCGAACTGTAGGCTGGTCATCTGGCAGGATATAAGCAGGTCTTAGACGATCAATGGAGACCCAGTCTTCTTTGCCCCGGATGTTTAGTAGTAATTCTTTCTGACTGTGTCGGATCACAAGGAAGAGGCCCGTGTAAGGGGGCGTTAGCGGTGGCCTACCAGTGTCATTGCGTAGGAAGACGTGTGTTGCAGAGTGCAAGTCTGTCGGTATGTGATGCTTCGCTGAGGCTTATAAGTCTGGCGGCATAGAGTAAATTTTCCCACGATGTGACGTATGCACTGGAGATTGCTGGAGGAGGTTGCAGAAGGAAAAAATTTGGCAGGGACGACAAACGAGTCGCCATGCATTATTTCGGCTATCGGGATGTCGAGGGCATCTTTAGGAGAGGTCCTTAGGACCAGGAGAACCCAGGGAAGATGAGTAAGCCAGTTGGAGTCCTTGCAGCGGGACATCAAGGATGCTTTGAGGGAGCGATGAAAACATTCAACCATTCCATTGGCAGCAAGGTTGTAGGGCAGTTGTCTGATGTAGGGTGATGCCCAGGAGATTCGCTAATGATCTCCAAAATTGAGAGGTGAAAGTGGTACCCCAGTCAGAAGTAATACGCTCAGGGATACCAAATCTTGCCATCCCTCCTGAGAGTAAGGTAGATATACATGAGGTGGATGTTGTAATTTACATGGGAATGGCTTCAGGCCAACGAGTGGAGCGGTCGATGCTGTAAACCGGCAATGATGTCCTTATATTGTGGGTAGGGGGCCTACAATGTCGACATGAATGCAGGCAAAACAACGCAGAAGTTGAGGAGAGGTGCCCACTCCTGAATCCGTGTGTCGATGTACTTTGGAAGTTTGGCAAGAAGTACAGGCACGGACCCAATCCTTATCATCCTTAGAAATGTCGTGCCAAATGAACTTCATCTTCAGCAGCTGTGTAGTAGAGTGGCATGAGGGTTATGAAAGGCCATGAAGAAAATCAAACACCTGTCGGCGCATGGGAGCAGAAATCCGAGGGCCCGGCCTACCAGTACTGAGGTCACAATAGGAGGGTCGTGTTGGAGTCGTCAAAAGGGGAAGCTTTCCAATGGAGGGATGTTCAGGATGTCCTACATGCTTGATACTCTGGATCCTGTTATTGGGCTTCTGCCAAGGCATTGTAATCCAATCCTAATTGAACTGCAGCCAACGTGTTTCTTGACAAGGCATCAGGAACTTGATTCATTTTCCCAGGGACGTGATGCGGTGCTCTAAGAATGACACTCCGTTGGCACCAAAAGTACACTTGTTGTACCAGACTACAAGGCTTTTTTGTTGTAGGTGGTCGAGCACGATGCGCAGGTGACGTAGGTAGCACAAGTATGTCGTCCACATAACATACACAAAAGGGGTGGTCCCCTAAGATGCCAATATTGTAACGTTCGAAAGCGGCCCCAGCATTACGAAGGCCAAAACAGGAGTAACTAAAGGTGTATGTACCAAATGGTGGGGTGATGGTAGTCATGGGGCTCTATTTTGGGTTCATAGTCACCTGATAATACCCAATCAGGAGTTCGAGCGTAGAGAAAACCTTCGCTCTGTGCAGGTAGGAGGTCACATCTGCGATGTTTGGGAGGGGGTAGTGATCCGGTTCTGTTTGCATGTTAAAGCGCCTGTAACCCCTACATGCATGGAGGGAGCCATCTTTCTTCAGAATGCTGTGTAAGGGTGAAGACCATGGTCTGGAGGCCCATTTCTTCTTCTATTTGGGCGGATGTCTGTTTGGCGGCTGCCATTCGACCCGGTGCCAGACGTATGAATTTTGCAAAGCTTTACTGGGGGTCCCGTCGTCTTGATATGGTGATAAATACCATGCCTTACCGGATCCGTGGGCGTTTGGCATAGTTCTGGATGGAAAACTCCTGGGTACCGTGTGAGGAGGTGGGCGTAGGCATCCGAGGGTGCGCTGATCTGGATATCGAGGTTAGGGGGGCGGGTTGAAGAGGTGTCGAAAAGTACGAGTCTGCGTTGACCAATCGTCGTTGGGCGACATCGACCAGAAGGTGGAAATGAGAGAGGATATCCGCACTGAGGATTAGCAATGTGACGTCAGCAATGAGAAACTTCCAATTAAATCTATTGCTTTTAAACGATAATATGAGGCTCTCGTAACCGTAAGTGGCTATCACAGATCCGGTGGCAGTTACCAGGCAGACGTAGACAGACTACGTCGTGTCCTGAAAAGTTCCCTTGGCAAAAGAGAACGACAAGCACCCGTGTGTACAAAAAATTACATGGCCCTTCCTGCATCATGTAAAAAGAAAATATTAGAAACACGGGATGCCACCGCCATGAGCGATGGCCTACTTACACGTTTTTTGGCCACTGACCATCCTTGGCACATTTCTTCGTGGCTGCCCCGAATCTGTAGTGGTAGTAGCAAAACTGCGGCAGATGGGCGGCAGTAAGTGGTTGTAGAAGTCGTATGTTGGGGCGTGAGTGAGTGGTGGGTGATGGATGGCTTTGTCGCTGCTCCGGCATGTCACGGGGTAGGCGTGTATGTCATATGGCCTTCACGTCAGCTTTGGTTGACGTTGAATAGACGTCCTCTTTGTCAGGAGTGGACGCATTGATGGAGGTCATGAAGGTCATGAAGTGGCTGTCCATAAGGGCGTCAGCTTTGTTCATCAAGTTCTTTATGGGTAAACTATCGATATCGGGTATGGCAGAGCGTACAGGTTCGGGTAAAAGGCGTATCCAAAGGGCATAAAGTAGGTTCACCTCACGTGGAGAGCTCTCTGCGGCAGGTTGCAGGTGAGCGATACTGGTCATTTCCCTGAGGGCGAGCGAGGTCTTTTGGTCGCCCAACGGTTGTTGAGAGAGCTGAAAAACTTTGCTATACGAGCGGCTGCCGCCGGCAAGTACTGCTGAAGAAGGTATGTTTTGAGGGTGTCATACGCTATTTGGGTGTCTCCTTGGTCGAAAAGCCAGTCAGATATTTCTGGGAAGGTGTCCTCGGGTATCGCCGCAAGAACATAATATTCTCTGGTGGTTGAGCAAGTGATGCCCTAGTTCACCATAGTACTAAGGACGGGGAGGGTGATGGAAGGCTGGAGGAGCGAGTCGACTTCCGTGGTCACCAATGTAATGGGCTGAGAGAGATAGTGACTAAGAAGGCAGGATGAAAGCAACTGAGTATGTTTATTACAGAACATCAGTTTATATATACATAAAGTCCAGGTATAAAGGACATAAAAACATAACAGGCAATTTCATGTTCAACTGACAACTGGTTCTATTAACAGTTAACGGTGAGAAAAACAGACATATTTACTCAGGTCCTTATCAGTGCGATGGGAGAGTGAAAATATAAAGCATAATTTATACAAAAAAAAGAAATGTCGTTACTATATACGATCGTGTGATACATGGTTGGTACACTATCCTTTAAATTTAGATCTTCCTGGACAGATCCATCCTAGACAGGCCGTTAATTTCAATAGTCAGGCCATCATCATGAGGCTCAATACTACACAGTATTCTAGAAGTTTGTTTCCAGCTGTGACGAAGTTGTGGAAATGATCTTCCTAATCGGGTAATTGAATCAGAACTTCAGATGTTTAAAGTTGCAGCAAATGTTTTTATGTTCAACAGGGGGACATAAGTCTTTTCATAGTTTATTAATATATGTTTTGATGTTTTTACTGATTTTAGAATTACTTATTGTTATTTTTTTCTTATCTTTTTTTATTTCCTTATTTCCTTTCCTCAATTGGCTATTTTACCCTGTTGGGGCCCTTGAGATTATAGCATCTTGCTTTTTCAACTCAGGTTGTAGCTTGGCTAGTAATAATAATAATAATAATAATAATAATAATAATAATAATAATAATAATAACAGGTCACCAGCTGTAGAAATCAGGTATGTATATCAAATATTGTTTATATATCTCTTATAACTTAGCCTATATCAATTTTTTTTTTAAAATCCTTAAGGATTCATCGTATCATTGTATCTTTGGTAGGATATCTGAGCAGATTCAGTCCCATCTCTACCTGCAATATTTGCTCATCACGACCCAACGTCCGAATGAGCTTGACTGTAGCCTCAGTCATCTACCATGTGTTTTTAATCAAAGTATATGCAAGAAGTTGGAGAAATTAATGATTTTATGTGTTGGAAATATTAAATTATAATAAATGGTAAATTCATGTCTGTGGTATATATTTGGTAAACTGTTTATTTCTTAGGTTGATATTACAAGTAAAAATGCAGTAAATAAAGCATTTCGCTCTTTGGTAATTATTTGGCAATGTAAGTATTGAATAATAATTTTGACAGAAAGAATAAAGTTTATAACAAATAAAAATAGCCATTGATAAAAAACAGAAATATTGTGAAATTGTTGCGTAATCAATACCATATAAAAAGCAGAGCACAACAGGCTTATCGAAATCCTTGGCAAACTAGAAATCATTATGTTCCTCTATTCCATACAATTTTCGTAGCTCCGTATAAAAGTCGTGCTTATCATTGTTTATCGACGACGCATGAAGAGCATCTCATTCTATATCTGGATTTATTGTTCTTGTTTAGCCATCAGTCTTTCCTCTGAAGAGAAGATAGTTAGCTCCATGTTAGTAGTAAATAATTTGATTCATTGGTTTCAATATACTGAATATATATATATATATATATATATATATATATATATATATATATATATATATATATATATATATATATATATATATATATATATATATATATGTATGTATATATATATATTTATATATATATATATATATATATATATATATATATATATATATATATATATATATATATATATATATATATATATATATATATATATATATATATTACAGTGTATACTAAAAGCTGGTATATAACCCTAGTTGCAAAAGCAAGATATTATAAGCCAAAGTGCAAAAACAGCGAAATAGTGCCCAGTGAGGAAAGGAAACACGGAAATAAATTAACTACAAGAGATGAATTAACAATCAAAAAATATTTCAAGAACAGTAACTACAAGAATTTTGATCATTCACATAAAATCTATTAAAAATTAAGAAAACATGAGGAAGATAAATAAGATACAGCAACATGCCAGATTGTTTCCCCTTGCGAGAAACTCTAATCCAAGACCGTGGAAATCCAAGGTACAAAAGCTATGGTACTCCCAAGGACCATAAAAGAATGGTTTGATTTGGCAGTACCCTTTTCCTAGAGGAGCTGCTCGCCATAGCTAAATAGTCTCTTCTACCTTTACCAGTCGGAGATGCTACCACATAAGCCACCACAACATAAGAGATTGCCATATGCCCTAAATATATAGTATAAACAAGCAGATTTTTCACGAAGATTTTTTTTTTTTTTTTTTTAAACCAGGTTGGCTGTCTATCAAAAGATAGTTTTTCATTATGTTCTACTACTGAAGCTCCTATAACTGATTCTAAAAGGTTGGTCCCTTATTGTAGGTTTGAAGAACAATGCCTAATATGTATCCATGTGGTGCCTTTCTTTCGGAACATTTTTTAAACTTGCTGAGTTATCTCCTGTTCTTGTTATATACTCCTTGGCAGAATATCAATATAGACATGCCTTAGACTTACTGAGTACCTTTATTTTCTTTTTGACATTTTCCGTTGTAAAGGCGATTCTGTTTAGTGGTTTTGACCCTTCATATTTGATAGTTGGCCGTGGAGGGAAGGGGGGAGGGGGGCGAGGATGGTCCATTCTTTCCTAGTGAATACGGTTGTAAAACATGCATTTGGTAGTATATTTTTTTCCCCAATTCATTTCATATAAGATACGCTCTGAGTCTCTTTAGGGCTGATATTTTTTTATTGGTCTCCTACCATTAACATATGCTAAAAATCTATCCCGGTTATCTTTACTAGGTGAAGCCACTTGTTTTTTCCATATCTGCTCAATTTATTTTGTTCGGATACATAATGAAATGATATATATATATATATATATATATATATATATATATATATATATATATATATATATATATATATATATATATATATATATATATATATATATATATATATATATATATATATATATATATATATATATATATATATATATATATATATATAAATTTGCATATATATATATATATATATATATATATATATATATATATATATATATATATATATATATATATATATATATATATATATATATATATGGATAAATATCAACACAATATCGTGTTTAAGTAGAAATAAATTTCTACCTCATACTTGGGATCGAACGCTAGCCCCTTCTAATGAAAGGCCAGGTCGAAACCAACCATGCCACGAGAGACCATAAAAGAAATCGGAACCTGACGCTACTTAGCTGTCCGAAGATTTACCTGGCGAGACATCAGTCTCTTACCAGCGAGTTTTATCTGATTCCCCGGCCCACCACGTGACACAATTGATAGTAATTCATTCAAATTACCCCTAATGAGTCAATATGGATAAATAACCACACAACATCGTGTTTAAGTAGAAATAAATTCCTACCTCATACTTGGGATCGAATGCTAGCCACTTCTAATGAAAGGCCAGGTCAAAACCAACCATGCTACGAGAGTCTATAAAAGAAATCGGAACCTGACGCTACCTAGGTGTCCGAGGATTTACCTGGCGAGACATCAGTCTCTTACCAGCGAGTTTTACCCGATTTCCCGGCCCACCACGTGACACAATTGGTAGTAATTCATTCAAATTACCCCTAATGAGTCAATACGGATAAATATTAACACAATATCGTGTTTAAGTAGAAAAAAACATGAATAGTTATGTTGTTCATCTCCAGTTTCGTTACAAAGGAAGTACTTAAAATTTGCTTAATTATGTTCGAATTACCGTAATTAGCTTCCGTGAACGGTCTCCCTTCGATGGAAAAATATAAACTTATAATTGTCCTTATATATGTCTATTCTATCCATTATTCCAAACGTTTCACGGTAAATGATAACTCCTTCGACGACCTTTATTCGTCCATATAGACATTTATTATTCTCTAAACAGAAAACAAAGATTTTTTATTGGATATTAGGCTTATTTTTTCTTTGGAAACTTTTTATATCACTCTATATTCTATGCTCTCTGTTTAGAAACAGAATATCTCAATTAAAACAAATGGTTAATGGACGATGTTGAGGATTATAATCTGGATGGAGGTTGAGTCTCAAATAATTCACAATGGCTTGAAAAAAATAATACCTATTTCGGTTTCATTCATTATAAAAGTGTAGGTAGGTAGGTAAGAAGTAGGCTGCCCATGGCACTAGCCACCCGTTGAGAGTGTACAGCTTGAGAATTATGGTGTTCTTTGACTGGCCAGACAGTACTACATATGATCCTTCTCTCTGATTACGGTTCACTTTCCCATTGCCCACACAGTACCGAATAGTCTAGCCTATTCTTTCCAGATTATCCTCTCCTCATACTCTTGACAAACCTTAGATTACCAAATAATTCTTCTTCATCCTAGGGATTAACTAATGCACTCTAATTTCTCTGGGTCTACTTTCTTTTTGGTAAGGGTAGAAGAGACTCTTTTGCTATGGCAAGTAGCTCTTTTGGGAGGGCACTCCAAAATAAAAAAAAATAGCGTCTGTACTATGGTCTTCCACTGACTTGAGTTAGAATCATCTTGCTTGAGGGTGCACTTGGGCACGCTATCTTATTTCTCTTCCTCTTGTTTTGGTAATTTTTTTTGTAGTTATTATTGGAAATATGAATTTTTATGTTGTTACTGTTCTTTAAATATTTTGTTTTTCTTTCTTTGCTTTTCTCGCTTGGCTGTTTTCCCTGTTGGGTCCCATGGGCTTGTAGCACCCTGCAATGATGATAATTTCTCCAGGAGATTCTTATAAGAAAAAGGGATGACCTATGAAAAAAATACGCATAAGACCAGGAAATAAAAGCTCGCAAGATCACTAAAAAAAAATGATAGATGTAAAATGTTTATTAACAAGTAATACTACAATTGACGGAAATAGTTTTCTCTTGAAATTTAAACGTTCCTTCTGATCTCTGTTCGTTCATTACAGTGGAGAAAAAAAAAAAAAAAAAAAAAAAAAAAACCTGCTTCGATCCTTAACGAGATGCCTGAAAGCAATTATATAGCAATCGAATAATTTCCATGAGAGATTTTAAAACATATCATACGGCCAAAATCTCGTATTTTCTGAAATTTGAGGTGATGTAAATTTTGATCTCGATTTAGCACATTTCCATTGAATCGCCTTCAACTAAATAGATTTCCTGGGAATCCGGAATTGGATTTGAGAAGAAGAAGAATGAAAATATTTCGCATTTTCTTCGATAACCAGCAAAGCGAATGCTTAATATTTCCCGATATACAATGTAGGTCATTACACGAGCTGTGCAATCCTGCGCGTAAACACGTATGTATTTTAACAATAATTACAGATATAGCTAAATGCAACGCGAGTTGAAAAATTTTACTTCTATAATTGATATAAATTATAATTTATTTCAAAAATATTATTAGTTGAAACAACGTTTTATTTTAAGGGTTTATCCCTTAAACCACCATTGACTAGATTCCATCGCTTCTTTTATAACAAGACTGAATATATCACCCAAGAAAAATGAGCCCCTCTGCTATAATATATAATTATGGAACATATCGATTTACAGTATACGTTTTGACTAATCAGGAGATTCTTATTGAAGACATCTCCGTTGAAGCAAATGGCCTCAATCTTGAGTGTTCCCTCAGGAATCTTTTGAAACTTCATTATTATTATTATTATTATTATTATTATTATTATTATTATTATTATTATTATTATTATTATTATTATTATTATTATTATTATTATCATTATTATTATTATTATTATTATTATTATTATTATCACTTGCTAAGCTAAAACCCTAGTTGGAAAAGCAAAATGCTATAAGCCCAGGGGCCCCGACAGGGAAAATAGCCCAGTGAGGAAAGGAAACAAGGAAAAATTATATATTTTAGGAACAGTGACATTTAGATAAATATTTCCTATATAAACTATGAAAACTTGAACAGAACAATGGAAGAGAAACGAGATAGAATAGTGTGTCCGAGTGTACCCTCAAGCAAAAGAACTCTAACCCAAGACAGTGGAAGACCATGGTACAGAGGCTATGACACTACCCAAGAATAGAGAACAATGATTTTATTTTTTAGTGTCCTTCTCCTAGAAGCGCTGCTTACCATAGCTTAAGAGTCTCTTCTACCCTTACCAATAGGAAAGAAGCCACTGGACAATTACAGTGCAGTAGGTAACCCCTTGGGTGAAGAAGAATTATTTGGTAATCTTAGTGTTGTCAGGTGAATGAGAACAGAGGAGAATCTGTAAAGCAGTGGCCAGACTATTCGGTGTCTATGTAGGCAAAGGGAAAGTGAACCGTAACTAGAGAGAAAGATTCAATGCAGTACAGTCTGACTAGTCAAAGGACCCCATATCTCTCTAGCGGTAGTATCTTAACGGGTGGCTTGTGCCTTGGCCAACCTAATACTATTGACGGCATTTTATCTCTGCTCCCTCGCAGTCTCCTTCCAAGCGTTGCTGCATTCGGGTAATGGTTTCGTAAGGCAGAGGAAATGCTCATTAGTATATTGAAAATATTGAATAGTTACACCGATGATATTGCTTCGGTCTTACAATATCAACCTTTAAAAGCATTGAGCTTTTAATGCATTTGACTTATGATAGACAGCATAACGGAAGTTATATTTCGTATAATGATTTAAAGAGAACTAAAGATTATCTATGTAACAAATGTGTAGACAATAACTATAAA
>NC_090733.1:33941075-33943575 GCF_036898095.1 Palaemon carinicauda
AAAAACTTTTAGTTTAAAATGATACCCACATTCGTACCTTTTATGACATTTACTGTAATGACGAAAATGAAAAAAATATGATTATTCACAAATCCTATTTGCTTTAAAGTTATATTCACTTCCAAATAATAGCAAACATCTTTTTGGTATATGGCAGTATAATAAGAAACTTCATATCATAAACGTATTCTTAATCTATAACGCTGAGATTTGTGCAGCATTAGTCCACGACGTATTCAAAGTACCTGAAGATCACCTCGTTCTATCTACATTTTATAAAATGAATGTTGAAATAACCCGTTCCTTGATATTTGGGATATACCTTCAAAATAGCTGCTTCTCTACTTAATCATGATTAACTTTTTGAAGTTTAATATTAGTTCTTTAAAATAAAAAGGATTCGAAAAGTTTACAGAAGATCTTGCAAAATATATTGTTTTTTATAGAGATGGATTTTTAGTTCTCGACTGGGTCAAAAATATATATTATTTTACAGAAAAATTATTTATTCACATTGTTATTATGTGTAGTTTACTTAATATTTGCACTTTATATAATAGATTTACTGTAATCTAACCTTTATGATAATGATATACCATGCCTGGATTTTTATTGGGCCCTCCAAAAGAAAAAAATATTTCTGATTATTATATATACAATATGAGTTTACACAACAGTAGATATCAGTAAAGGGTATACTAAAATAATTTATCATCCAAATATTTCTCAAGTGGATTACTATTGTTTCAAATGTAAAAATAGTGTACACTATAATATTGCATATTCATTTCGGATAGCCAATCCCTGATATGTTAAAAACGATATGTCATAGGAAACTCGATTATCTTAAAAAATTTATAATGAAAAAAATATACTTCAAAACTTTTAATTCATCACAGAACCCATTTGCTGCCATGTAATTTTTTATTTCTCTTTATTATAACCCAGTCATATTAAAAAAGATAAAATGTAGTATGAAAGAAACAAATAGGAAACAAAGTAATAGTCACAGTGAAAACAACAAAAGTTCAAACAAAACTTTATTATCTTCCATTATAGAACTTAAATCTGAATTGTTTGGTACTCTTCGACGTTACCCTATTTCATTTAGTGCTATGTATTTAATCTATGCTCCACAGTCAATTAACGTTAATAAAGAAAACATTTTAAAACACGTAAATGTCACATCAGGTTTGAATAAAGCCTTCAAAATAAAATGAAAATTAGCAAGGAAAAGAATTATGATGACACAACAAACGGAAAAAAAAAATATTTAGCTGACCCAGAGATTACTATTAAAAGTTCCCAAACACACCTTTCGTTAAATGAAATACAAATATATATATTTGATGTCTTAAACTATATAATTTCAACAAAAACGGAAATTCATAAATGTCAAACACGTAATTTTACTATTTTTAACAATTGGGTGAAATCTTTTGCGACTTCCTCTAGATTTTTAAAGGATTTAGATATTACACAAACATTTGAGTATGTTAATATTATTATATTCCAAAAAAATTTCAACAATTATCAGGCTAATTTCTATCCGTTGCAAAAATTATTCAGTGATTTTATGGGATATTTTAAGAATCGATTAACATGAAAATAATAAATTAAAGTATCCCGAATCAGACAAAATCTTATAAATATAAGATTAGTAATTTTCCATGCTATGTTTCAAGTAAAATATGAATTGACACAAAAGGACCATAGAAGGCATACTGAGGTTTTTTTAAACGAATACATAAATTCTTTTCCTTCTGTTTTCTTTGGACACTTGATTTTACCGAGAGTAGTAATATAGGAAAACACACACAACTTCGAGTTAGAAAAGGTCAAAATGTGAGGAATAAACATCAGCTATATGGATGGGGTGCTTATGTCATACATGATAGATCCCATGTGATAACATGCCACCTTTATCGGAGCTATAGACGTCTTGAAAATGATTGCAAGATTAAAACTGATGCTAAAGTCTGCGGGAACTGTTCAGAAAAATATTCAACCAAGGAATGTAACTCCCAATTCCAAAGGGTATTAACTGAAAAAAGTTAAAAAAAAAAAAATTACCATACAGTAAATTCAAGAGATTGCAAAGCTTTTGAGTTATAGTTGAAACAACTGACAAAAAAATACTGATCATGGATACTAAGGATGTCATAAACTGTGGCTTCATAAATATTCAATATGTTGGTAATAAAACTATACAAATTCAAGGATTGATAAACGGGAAATACTTGCACATACAAGCATTATTTGAATAACTTTGACTAAGACTAAGATCACTGAAATGACACCCCCCCCCCCCCTTTTACACATATACTTTCTTTCACATTCTGAGAGAGGATAGGTCTGATGGGGGTGTAGGACTCTACTCATGAAGGTTACTCAAATCTCAAAATGTTAAAAAGAACAAGTGTAACAAGCGAAATCAACTTTACACACATGAAAAAAAAAATATGTTTTGTAACAGTTTGAAAACCTCCGTCAACAAATA
>NC_090733.1:33953575-33971075 GCF_036898095.1 Palaemon carinicauda
CTAAGGAGTATGGCTGGTGTATCTCGAGTAGATAGGGTTAGGAACGAAGTGGTGAGGGAGAGAACGGGTGTAAGAAATGAGTTAGCGGCTAGAGTGGATATGAATGTGTTGAGGTGGTTTGGCCATGTTGAGAGAATGGAGAATGGTTGTCTGCTAAAGAAGGTGATGAATGCAAGAGTTGATGGGAGAAGTACAAGAGGAAGGCCGAGGTTTGGGTGGATGGATGGTGTGAAGAAAGCTCTGGGTGATAGGAGGATAGATGTGAGAGAGGCAAGAGAGCGTGCTAGAAATAGGAATGAATGGCGAGCGATTGTGACGCAGTTCCAGTAGGCCCTGCTGCTTCCTCCGGTGCCTTAGATGACCGCGGAGGTAGCAGCAGTAGGGGAGTCAGCATTATGAAGCTTCATCTGTGGTGGAAATGTGGGAGGTTGGGCTGTGGCACCCTAGCAGTACCAGCTGAACTCGGTTGAGTCCCTGATTAGGATGAAGGAACATAGAGAGTAGAGGTCCCCTTTCTGTTTTGTTTCATTGTTGGTGTCGGCTACCCCCCAAAATTGGGGGAAGTGCCTTGGTATATATATATATATATATATATATTCAAATAAGCCATATATATTTTTGATATATTAATGTCTGGATTCTCTTAACAACCTCGGGATCACAGACCCAGGCGAAATCTCACAAAGACAAGAGCTTGGCTCCGGCCGGGAATCGAACCCTGGTCGGCAAGCTTATATAGACAGTGACTAACCCACTTGGCCACGAACAAAGTGGGTTAGTCACTGTCTATATAAGCTTGCCGACCAGGGTTCAATTCCCGGCCGGAGCCAAGCTCTTGTCTTTGTGAGATTTCGCCTGGGTCTGTGATCCCGAGGTTGTTAAGAGAATCCAGACATTAATATATCAAAAATATATATGGCTTATTTGAATATGAATAACACGTAAAAATGTGCAAAATTTATCATATATATATGTATATGTAGTTATATACACACATATATTTATATATATATATATATATATATATGTATATGTAGTTATATACACACACACATATATATATATATATATATATACACAAACACACACACACACACACACACATATATATATATATATATATAAATATATTTATATATATATGTTTATATATACATTTATATACATATATATATATATATATATTCATATCTAAATATACACACACACACACATATATATATATATATATATATACATATATATATATATATATATATGTGTGTAAGTTTACACATATAAATATGTATATACAGTATATATATAGATATATATACACACACACACACACACATATATATATATATATATATGTGTGTGTGTGTGTGTGTGTGTGTGTATGTGTATACACACACACACACATATATATATATATATATATATAAATTTGCATATGTAATACTATATATGTATATATACATACATAGTGTCGGTATCTACATCTGTGTATAATAATAAATATTACTTCAATAAAAAATAAGTCTACACTAGTGAACAAAAAAAGCAGAAGTTGCACTGGTGTTTTATTTATTTATTTAATTACCTATTTTTTTTTTTTTTTTTTTTTTGTGGACGTCAGTTGCATTGGCATCGGATCAGGTTGCATGGAACATTTGCCGTGTGCTTTTGTTGCCTCGCATCCTGCTGTTAAAATAACATTCATGACTTTATATTCAGGTTATTGAATTAGGAATAGACATATTTTTTTTGGTTGTCCCTTTTTACGTTTGAACTAATTCAAGATCTTTGATTTTGCTGCATTTAAGACTAATATGAACTTTTTAAAATATATATGGATATATGAACCAATATTTAAGAATATATTTGAAATTCGTTCTGGAAGATCTTAATCACAAATCCCCGTATGTGTGGAATTGTGTTTCTTTTATATTTATAATGATTAAAAATATCTAACAGTTTTCAACTTACTATTGCTTTTTCTTTATGGATTTTGATGCAATATAAAATAAATCCTTCCAGGTAACGTGAATTTTTATTACGGTTACTTTAATTTAATCCAGTTTGCATTCTTGTTGAATAGAATCAAGCATCGAAGTACAAACCTTTCCATTATAGTCTTCAGATAAACTGACGGAGGGATAATGACAAATATTAGCCTTATTAATTTTTTCATTGAAAAATTGTTTCTTGTTATAACATTCACCAACGAAGTTGGAAGGTCTATATGTTATACCCACTTTTTGTGTCTATGTGTTTTTTGTTTGCGTCCATGTGTTTGTTTGAGAACAGCTTCCTGGTACACATTTAATCGTAAGGTAATGAAAACCTGCAGGGATTACCTATTCTGTAAAATTCTGAAAATAATTAGATTTTGGACGCTCGAGCTCAGGTTCAAATGAAATGTCCAATTCACGTAATTATCCAAGAGTATGTTTATCGTTGTAACAGAGAATTCAAACCTGGTTCATATATGATTGTATGAAAATTTATACCAAATAACACCTGTTAAGGTGAAGCTAACGGTCAAGTCCATGGTCAAAGTAAAGCAAACGGTCATATTTCAGTCATCAACCGTATGGCTACAATTTTAATCGTGAAGTAGAGAAACTTTCAGGAATTTGAAACTGTTATACAAAGTGATGGAAACTATCAAATTTTGGAGGGTAAAATGTCAAGGTCATGGATAAGCAAAACGTCCATATCACGAAGTCTGCCATAAGATTGGACATCCTTGTTACAGATACTTATTATTACTTCTGCCCATGAAATAGGGAGAGGGTTATGTTTACCTCCTGTTTGTGTGTTTGTTTGTATTTTCTTTTGTGTGTATATTTGTTTGTCAACAGCTCCCTAACCCTAATTTTAATCGTAGAGTAAGGAGGCTTTCGGCAATTATAGTTTATGTAAAAAGCTGGAAATAAATGAATTTTGGAAGTGCAAGATCGAGGTCACAGTCGAGCAAATTGTCCAATTATCAGCCTTACGTTTGGAATCGTTGTCACTGACTTCAAACTTGGTTGATAATTAAGTGTATAGAAACCCAAGCAAAATAATACAGGTTAAGGACAGAGGTGAAGGTCAATGTCGAGCAAAATATTGGGAAATAAAATGCCACGACAGAGATCTGCACTCTACTGAGTGCCCCTCTAGTTTTTTTTTCATGTTTTTGAGACAGTGTTTCTGCAAGCATTTATCTTAACTTTAATTTAAAAAAATTGATTGAGCTCGACAGTAATTGCCAGACTGCTATAAAATTTTATGAAAACCACAAAAGAACTATATGAAACTTCAAAAAAAAGAAAACATAAGTGGATAAAAGGTATTTGTCAAACGCCGTTTTCCATTTCTTCATAAGATTTCCAGTGTGGTCTGCCTCTGCATGAGTCGGGGAAATTGATTCTCTTGGAAATAAAACGGAGGATGAAATTAGATTGATTCAATAATTTTTTTTTTTTTTTTTTTTTTTTTTTACAGGAAACGTCAATTGTAAAGCTCGCATGGAATCAAAGTTCTTGACTTTTGAGCCTTTAGGATTTTATTGGAATCTGGAAACATCAATTGAACTAACGCCAATATTTTTTTGTGATTCTCTGTATAAGGATCGAAGTTTAAATAATAATTGAAAATTTAAACCTAAAAGTTTTATTTATACATACAAACATACATACATTATATATATATATATATATATATAATATATAACACACACACAAACAACAACAAGCATAACAGAAGTAGCTGTATCCAGTTCACTGCAGAGCAAAGGTCTGTGGTGTAGCCAGTTTCCATCATCACGCTGGCTTGTTCGGATTGGTTTTAAGAGACTTTCGTCTGATTACTCACAGCAAAACACCTATTGTGAGTGACCCTGATTAGTACAGGTTTCCTGATCATGGGAAAATATAAACCTTTCACCACGTTTTAAAACCCTATACATGACTAATTATATGTTTGAAGCTTTTGTCCCACAGTGGACTAGAAACTGCTGCAGTTGTTATTATATATATATATATATATATATATACATATATATATATATATATATACTACTATATATATATATATATATATATAATTTATTTATATATATATATATATATAAATATATATATATATAATATATATATATATATAAATATAGAAAGGTTTTTTCTTTTAAATAGGGCTTGATTAGGTGTACACTCACGGAAATAGGACTCACGAGTTTCAAAAAGAGAACAATAATTAGAGGAAAAATTTTTACTATATTTTGGGAGAGAGGATGGCATTCACTCTCAACGAGTAAAATTGCTTTGGAGCAAACAACCAGGCAAGCATTAGAGGAATGGGAACCAGAGGATGAAAGAATTATAAATACCAAGCTGAAATCTAGTCATAGTAGCATGATATTTACAATGGGCTACGACCCCTACTGATGAATTAGATAACAATTGAATGGATAGCCTTTGCACTGAATTAATAAAGGTGGCTGAGAAGATGCCCAAACTTGCCTTTTTTTTTTATTTTGTTTGTGTCGGGGAGATGGATGATAATGATGTTTTATTTGGCAGTTTAATTTTTTATTGATTATATAATAAGAAGCAATCATTTGAACACATATATACGCAAGAATACTTGGATATCTTCCTGTGAAAAATACTGCAAGAAACTTGACGATTTAGTAACAAATAGGAAATGTATAAAATCATTACTGGAAAACAGATATTGACGGGGTAGCTGATATAGGAAGCGACCACCAACTCGTTGTCTCAATGCTTAGACACAAGTTGAAGACCAGGTAAGCTAAAGTAAACCTACCTACAGCATGTGACATTGAAAAGCTAAGACAACAAAGTAGTGAGAATGATGATTACGTTATAGCGTTCAGGAACATATTCACAGTCTTAGAGATGTTACCTGATATAGAAGGGGCTATAGATTTGAATATGGGTTTTTTGAAAAGATTAAATCTTCCAGGTGTCTGCTAAAAACCCAGTCGGACAGGAAAGTAGGGTAAGATAAAAGAAATGGAGGGGGTTGTGAAGAATGGGAACTGACAGATAAAAGAAGAATAGCAAAACTTAACATTGAATATATGAACCTTGATATTGAAATAAAGAGATATTAAAAATAAGATTCATATATTCTACTACAGACAAGACAGATCATAATCTGAATAGAGGATATGGAAGAGTTATAAGATATGAGGGTATTGTGACGGGCCAAGAGAGGAGTTGTGAACTCAAAGGCAGTATGCAATCAACTGAGTTTATTAAGGAACACTCTTCTTTATATACAAAACCTCAAGGCAACAAGACCTGACCTGTTCGAGAGACAGACAATGTTACAGAGGAAAACGGAGACATGATCATTCAGGTTCTTTTTAGTGCGAGGAAAGAGCACAGATACATGCATAATATATACAACATAATTATGTACAATTGTGTGCCACACGGTTGGTACATGGCTCCCCCCCTAAAAATGACATACTGTACATGTTAAATAGGGCGCCCTGATCTAGAGAGGCGAACTGTAGGTGGGTCATCTGGCAAAAGATAAACAGGTTTTAGACGATCAATGGAGACCTAGTCTTCTTTGCCCCGAATGTATAGAAGGAATGCTTTCGGACTGCGTCGGATCACAAGGAAAGGGCCCGTGTAAGGGGGCGTTAGTGGTGGCTTGCTAGTGTCGTTGCGCAGGAAGACGTGCGTTGCAGAGTGCAAGTCCGTTGGTATGTGATGCTTCGCTGGGGGCTTGTAAGTCTGACGGCACGGAGTAAATTTTCCCACGACGTGACGTATGCGCTGGAGATCGTCGGAGCAGGTTGTAGAAGGAAAAAATTCGGCAGGGACGACCAACGGGTCGCCATACACCATTTCGGCTGCCCAGATGTCGAGGGCGTCTTTAGGAGTGGTCCTTAGTCCCAGGAGGACCCAGGGAAGTTGAGTAAACCAGTTGCAATCCTTGCAGCGGGACATCAAAGCTGCTTTGACGGTGCGATGAAAACATTCAACCATTCCATTGGCAGCGGGGTTGTAGGCCGTTGTCTGATGTAGGGTGATGCCCAGGAGATTCGCTAATGACGTCCACAATTGAGAGGTGAAAGTGGTTCCCCTGTCAGAAGTAATATGCTCAGGGATACCGAATCTTGAAATCCATCCAGAGAGTAAGGCAGATGTACATGAGGCGGACGTTGCAGTTTCCATGGGAATGGCTTCAGGCCAACGAGTGAAGCGGTCGATGACGGTAAACAGGTAACGATGTCCTTGTGATGTGGGTAGGGGGCCTACAACGTCGACGTGAATGTGTGCGAAACGACGCTGAGGTTGAGGAAAGGTGCCCACTCCTGGATCCATGTGTCGATGTACTTTGGAAGTTTGGCAAGAAGTACAGGCGCAGACCCAATCCTTAGCATCCTTAGAAATGCCGTGCCAAATGAACTTTGCCTTCAGCAGCTGTGCAGTAGAACGGCACAAGGGATGTGAAAGGCCGTGAATGAAATCAAACACCTGTCGGCGCATGGGAGCAGGAATCCAAGGTCGCGGTCTACCAGTACTGACGTCACAGAGGAGGGTGGTGTTGGAGTCTTCGAGGGGAAAATCTTCCCAACGGAGGGACGTGCAGGATGTCCTACAAGCTAAATACTCTTGATTCTTTTTGTTGGGCTTCACCCAGGGCGTTGTAATCCAATCCCAGTTGAATGGCAGCCAACGGGTTTCTTGACCGGGCATCGGCAACGGGATTCATTCTCCCAGTGACGTATTGGAGGGTGCAATTATATTTAGCCACGGCGGAGAGATGCCGCCGTTGACTGGCGGACCATGCGTCAGACTGTCGAGTGAAGGCGTGCACCAGAGGCATGTGATCTGTGCGAATGACGAAGGGCGTACCTTCTAAGAAATGGCGAAAGTGACGGACCGCCAAGTGCACCGCCAGCAATTCTCGATCAAAGATAGAATAACTGGATTCTGCCTTGGACAGTTTTCTGCTGAAGAAGGCCAATGGGCTGGGCGAGCCTTTGACCACCTGCTCGAGTACTGCACCAATAGCGATGTCGCTGGCATCGGTGGAGAGAAGGAGAGAGGCGTGTGGGATAGGAAAAGTGAGAGCCGCAGCAGTTGATAGGGGCTTCTTTGCATTGCAGAAGGCTGCTTCTTGAAGGGGACCCCACTTCAGGTCCTTTGGCTTGCCCTTGAGGGAGGCGTAGAGGGGAGCTAGAGTGGCGGCAATGGCTGGCAGAAAACGGTGATAATAGTTGATCATGCCCAAGAATTCCAGCAGATCTTTGACGGTCGAGGGTGCGAGGAAGTTCTGAACGGCTGCTACCTTCTCAGGGAGGGGATGGACTCCTTCAGGAGTGATACGGTGCCCTAAGAACAACACTTCGTTGGCGCCAAAGGTACACTTGTCGTACCGGACTACAAGGCCGTTTTGTTGCAGGCGGTCGAGCACTGTGCGCATTTGACGGAGGTGTTCCTCTTTTGAGGAGGAGAACACAAGTATGTCGTCCACATAACATACACAGAAAGGGAGGTCCCCTAAGATGCCATCCATGAGACGTTGAAACGTGGCCCCAGCATTACGAAGGCCAAAACAGGAGTAATTGAAGGTGTATGTGCCAAACGGAGTGGTGATGGCGGTCTTGGGAATGTCTTCTGGGTTCATAGGCACCTGATAATACCCCTTCAGGAGGTCGAGCGTAGAAAAAAACCTTCTCTTTGTGCAGGTAGGAGGTCACATCGGCAATGTTTGGGAGGGGGTAGAGATCCGGTTCTGTTTGCATGTTCAGGCGCCTGTAATCCCCGCACGGACGGAGGGAGACGTCTTTCTTCAGAACGATGTGTAAGGGTGACGACCATGGGCTGGAGGCCTTTTGGCAAGGCCCATTTTCTCCATTTCGGCGAACGTCTGTTTGGCGGCTGCCAATCGTTCCGGTGCCATACGTATGAATTTTGCGAAGACTGGGGGTCCCGTCGTCTTGATATGGTGATAAATACCGTGCTTGGCAGGAACCGTGGGCGTTTGGCGAAGTTCTTGACGGAAAACTTCCGGGTACGACGTGAGGAGGTGGGCGTAGGCATCCGTGGTTGCGCTGATGTGGAGAGCGAGGTTAGAGGGGGCGGGTTGAAAAGGTGTCGACAAGTACGAGTCAGCATTGACCAATCGTCGGTGGGCGACATCGACCAGAAGGTGGAAATGAGAGAGGAAATCCGCACCGAGGATTGGCATTGTGACGTCAGCAACGAGAAACTTCCAATTGAATTTACCGGTTCCGAACGATAATGTGAGGTTCTCATAACAGTAGGGTGGTATCGCAGATCCGTTGGCAGCTACCAAGCGGACGTCGGCAGATGTAGACAGACTTCGTCGTGCCTTGAAGAGTTTCCTTGGCAAAAGAGAACAACAAGCACCCGTGTCTACCAAAAATCGCACGCCCGTTCCTGCATCCTGTAAAAAGAAAAGATTAGAAACATGGGAGGCCACCGCCACAAATGATGGCCTACTTACACATTTTTTGGCCACTGACAATCCTTGGCACATTTCTTCATGGTTGCCCCGAATCTGAAGTGGTAGTAGCAAAACTGCGGCGGATGGGAGGTAGTAAGTGGCTGTAGAAGTCGTTCGTTGGGGCGCGAGCGATTGGTGGGTGGTGGGCGGCTTTGTCGCCGCTTCGGCACGTCACGGGGTAGGCGTGTATGTCCTACGGCATTCATGTCAGCTTCGGTTGACGTTGAATAGGCATCCTCGTCGTCAGGGGTGGAGGCGTTGATGGAGGTCTTGAAGTGGCTGTCCATAAGGGCGTCGGCTTTGGTCATCAAGTCCTTTATGGGTAAACTATCGACATCGGGTATGGCAGCGCGTACAGGTTCGGGTAAACGGCGTATCCAAAGGGCACGAAGTAGGTTCACCTCACGGGAAGAGCCGTCTGCGGCAGGTTGAAGGCGAGCGATACTGGTCATTTCCCTGAGGGCAAGCGAAGCCCTTTGGTCCCCCAACTGTTTTTGCGAGAGCTGAAAAAGCTTTGCTATACGGGTGGCAGGTGACGGCGAGTACTGCTGCAGTAGGTATGTTTTGAGGGCTTCATACGCTATTGGGGTGTCTCCTTGTTCACAAAGCCAGTCGGATATTTCTGGGAAGGTGTCCTTGGGTATCGCCGCGAGAACATAATCCGCTTTGGTGGTTGAGCGAGTCACACCCCTATATACGAAACTGGACTTCTGAGCGCTGAAACCAAGCAAACGCTTCTCCGGTGGCGAACGGTGAAAGTTTCAATGGGGCGGCGCCAACTGCTGTAGTGGAGTCTGTCTCCGTCATAGTACCAACGATGGAGGGGCGAGGGAGGTGGGGGTGGAAGGCGGTGGGAGCGAGTCGACATCCGGGGTCACCAATGTGACGGGCCGAGAGAGGAGTTGTGAACTCAAAGGCAGGATGCAATCAACTGAGTTTATTAAGGGACACTCTTCTTTATATACAAAACCTCAAGGCAACAGGACATGACCTGTTCGAGAGACAGACAATATTACAGAGCAAAACGGAGACATGATCATTCAGGTTCTTTTTAGTGCGAGGAAAGAGCGCAGATACAAGCATAATATATACAACATAATTATGTACAATTGTGTACCACACAGTTGGTACAATATCGAGAAGTCACTAGAAACAAGGGTTAAGAGAGTTACCTATGATAAATAAAAATAGATATATTCTACCCAAAAAATCTGAAATTACTGCTAGATGGAAAGAACATTTTGAAGAGACTATAGATTGCTATGGTGTCCTAGTGGTAACGTCCATGACTGGTGAACGCCAGTGTGGGGTTTGAGTACCTCTACAATTCGTTAGTTCATTTGGTTGCTACAACCTCACCCTCCTTGTGAGCTGAGGAATTTGGGTTCTAGGGAGCCAATATGTCTGCCTACTGAGACATCAGCAGCCACTGTCTGGCCTCCTTTGTTGCTGATTATATGTATAAATGGTCAGTCTCTAGGACATTGTCCTGCTTGATAGGTCAATGTCCCTTTCCCTTGCCTCTGTCCTCACTAAGTTGCCCTTAAATATTTAAACCCCCACCGAACAAGTAGGATATCTTCGAGGGCGAATATGGTCTTCCTATAGTTATAAGTGACATTAGATTAGCAAAGATCGTTTTGACAATCAAACAGCTGAAATACTATAAGTCACGAGGAATACACAGTATTAAACCTTAAATGTTAAAGACTGGTGATCTTTAAATACCCATTGTGTTCAATGAATTATCAAATCCTATATAGCGAGATTAATTCATGACTTTAAAAAAAAAAAAAAAAAAAAAAAAAAAAAAAAAAAAAAAAAAAAAAAAAAAAACTCAAGAAGGGAGATTTGACAAATTGGGAATTAGCAAAGGGTCACCTTGTCACCAGTAGATATGAAAGATATTGAGTGGAATAGACCCTCTAATAGAAATAATAGTACGTAAAGATTATGCGGATTTTGGAAAGGGTAGATGATTTGACTATCAAATTTTCATTCTGTGACATAGAGATCGACAGTAAGTAAAATCAACTTTTGTCCTCTATTTTGTGGATTCTGAGAAAACTTTTGACATTTCACGTGGTATGTTAAGAAAGGATTCTGAGGTTCTATAAGGTACCAGATAATATTATAAACACCACAATGAATAAGATTAGCATAACGTGTGGAGTAATGGTTGGTTGTATACTTACAGATGCATTTGATGTCAACACTGGAATACTATGAGGAAGATATTGTTCCCTCTACTGTTTATCAAGGTGACCGATTATATTATGAAGAAGGTAAATCAATGAACAATAATCGGCATTCAATGGATTGGGGACCTAATATTATGTGATCTTTAATACGCAGATGAGATAGTCTTCATTACCTTTACAATTGCCGAAATTAATGGCTATAAATCAGAGAAAGAGTGAGGTAATAAAGATTCAAAGTGGTAATCATTACCAAAAATAGATCACCGGATAAATAATTAACAGAGAGAATAGGGAGGGCAAAACAGCCAATGGGTATGCTCAAAACTTTGAGGTCAAATAGAATATCAGTTCATAGCAACCAGAATATATATATATATATATATATATATATATATATATATATATATATATATATATATATATATATATATATATATATATATATATATATATATATATGTGTGTTTATATGTCAAATTATAAATAATTTTAGGGTGCACCGGTCGCAATACAGCAATGTAACAACTGTTGGAAAATTTCTTGCCTTCCAGAATAAAGCATTGAGACGTATTTTGGGAATCAAATAGCACCAGCATATAACATATGCGAGGAGTGGCAGGGGTGCCCATTGCAGAATATATAGTTAGATTATCAAGATAGAGATGGATGGGGCATATGTTAAGAAGGGAAGATGAGTTACTCCAGGATGTACCTAAATTAGAGCCGCTAGGCGGGAGACGGAGTAGCAGACCAAAAGAAACGTATCTGATGACAACGCAGAGGGAGGTTGGATTTCACTATTGGATTCACCTCAGAGAGAAGATACAGGGAAGAGACATATAACGTGAATTAATTGATACACAATGCTCCCATGGTTGCCTGAATATTGAAAATATACAAATATACATATACATTTATGCATTTATACACATACACATATGCATTATATATACATATGCATATACACATAGAAGAACATCTATATGTATAGGTATGTATGTAAATATGTATGCATATGTATATATTTATGTATGTTCTCGTGCGAGCAAGCATGTGTGTCTTTGTGGGGACAAAATGACCATAAACAGTTAACAATAAGTATGTTATGGTGACGCATTCTCTCACTGACAAAATAATTTTTATGAATTTAGAGAGAGAGAGAGAGAGAGAGAGAGAGAGAGAGAGAGAGAGAGAGAGAGAGAGAGAGAGAGAGAGAGAGAGAGAGAGAATATACCATTAATGTCTTTGTTATTTCAGGCTTCATATATTTCCGTGTTAACAAAGAAGTGATAACAAAAAAAACATTTTTGAAAAACTCTATCACAGAACTTTGAGAAATTGCCTTCATTTACTTTAAATTGCTTCTCCAACATTGTACAAAAGTGGAACTCAATTTACACTGACGAGATGATTACTTTTCTGCTACAAAGTGTACATGTAATCCGTATTTTTATACATCTTTATGTGAAATCGAAAAAATCCAATTTTTGATAATCATGCCTTCTGTTTTAGAAGTGAACGTTTTTTTTTTTTTTTTTTTTTTCTTTTTTTTTCAAATGATAGAATTTGAAGTATTCTAGTTCCATAAAACTGTTGAATGACATATTTTGCAATGGGATGCTTGGAAATAATTGTTGGCTATCAAATGGCCCATGAATTTTCTCTATAACAACTGCCATTTTATGCTTCTTTCATTTCTATTCGCGAATTTTGTCAAAATGGTGAGGTCACTTGTGAAAAATATAGCAGTATATCATTCAAACAGTTTATTTGAAGATATCAATTAAAAGGTAAAATGGATATCGGGCACATTTTGCTTGAAGATACAACCAGGTATATAATTAGGTTTTCTTATTTCCTTCTCTCAGTGAGCTATTTTTCCTGTTATAGTCTTTGGGCTTATAGCATCCTGCTTTTCCAACTAGGGTTTTAAATTAGCTAGTATTAATAGTATTAATAATGATAAACGAATAAAAATACATACTTTCATTTTCTTAGAAAATTAAAGGTATAACGTGAAAAGATATCTAACACAATAAACGTTCAGGAATAACAATACAGTTGACCGCTTCAACATTGAAATAAAAAAAAATAATCATTTAACAGAGAAGTGGTGAATTTTTCAGAGAAATTTACATAGCATGAAGGAAGTCCATACACATACATGAATATTGCTATTGGCGTTTGATATCGAATGAGTACCCGCTAAAGTTTACGAAGTACAGTATAGTTCTTCCTGTTCCGATGTTAATCCCGTAGAGTAATCTCAAAATTAACAAGAAAAAAAAAATACAAAATTGACGTCCTTCTCACGCCTATAAAATTACGGATGATAGATTCTGCTATCATGTGGAAGTCCGGCATGGAAGAATAGAACAGGAGTACATTAAGAACAAATAGTGTGTCAATTTCCCAATTCTCAGACTACAGACAGTACGCTACATAACCAACCAATTACAACAGTGTAGAATTAACACCATGGTGTACCGCGCGTGTTTCAGACACGCTCGTATTCTATAACGGTTTTCATGTTTTATTTTACAAACTCACTCTTCCTTATACTATTAATATACCAACCAGTGTTGTCATATTATTTCCTGCTTTATCATGTTCGAATTTTTGTAACGTTCTTTTTCAGAAGTTGCTGTTCATACACTCGACGATTGTTTAATAGATTTTATTTGCTTTTACCTCGCCTCTCAGTTATCACCTAACAGGCGCCTTATACATTGGTGACCATTGGAGTGACCAGCTCCCTAACGCCTTCCCTCTCACTGGTGTATCTTAATGTTTGATTATGAAACCCTCCGATAATGAGTATTATCAACGCCACACCCCTGAAACTACCTCTCTTCACTCGTGCTGAGGCATTTGCTTGATTTCAGTGTTCCAAGGACTATTTTCATATGGAGGGAATGACTCTCTCTGGCATCAAAACAGACTATAGATTCACAATGATCCCAAGAACATTTTCCTGGAAAGAATAGATTTACTTTGCAACAAAGGGGGCACCCCAATAGTATACAACGCCCTCAGAGCATACCTCCTGGAGCATTGTTCACCATTGCCAGCCACCCACATAGCAAAACTTTTTCAGTTCTCTTACCAAACGTTGGGGGACCAAAAGGCTTCTCTCGCTATGAGAATTATGATAAATATCGCACGCCTGCAACCTGCCACAGATGGCTTTCCTCGTGAAGTGAATTTACTTTGTGCCTTTTGGGTAAGGTGCCTACTAGAACCTATATGCACAGCCATCCTCGATGTCGATATTTTGTCTATGATGGAACTGATGATCAAAGTCATTAACCTTATGGACAGCCACTTCACCACCTTCAAGACCTTCATCAATGCTTCCACTCCTAACGAAGAGAGCAACTATTCCATCATGAGGCTCAATAATACACAGTATTCTAGAAGCTTTATTCCAGCTGTTACCAAGATTTGGAATGATCTTCCTAACCGGGTAGTTGAATCAGTAGAACTTCAAAAATTAAAAGTTGTAGCAAATGTTTTTATGTTGACCAGGATGACATGAGTATTTCTATAATTTACAAGACATATCTGTTTTTGACATAATTAATAGTTTAAATAGGACATATGTGTTTTGACGTGTTTACTGTTTTATTTTAGAGTTATATATTGTTAATTTATTCTCATCATTTATTTATTTCCTTATTTCCTTTCCTCACTGGGCTGTTTTTTCCTGTTGGAGCCCTTGGGCTTATAGCATCTTGCTTTTCCAACTAGGGATGTGGCTTGGCTAGTACTAATAATAATAATAATCGTAGCTGAGGTGAATCTGGTAGTACACAAGGGCCCATCCTGCCAGAACGGTGAGAAAGCCACCCACCTCCCACAAATACTACTCTTGCCTACACTCCAAACAAGGGCCTCCCCATTTACTTACTGATGCCAATCGGCATAGTTGTGGTACCCCCACTCCAGATTCGGGGCTGTTGCGAAGAAATATCTGAATAGCTGTTAGTGGCCAGAAAATTTTTAAGTAGGCCATTGCCAGTGGCAATAGTCTCCCCTGTTACTAGCTTTTTTTTTTTTACTTGATACAAGTATGGGTAAGCAGTTTCTGGTAGACACAGGTCCCTGCTTCTCTCTCCTACCAAAGCCACTTTCCAGGACACGACGTAGTCTATCTAAGTCTGGCTACGTCCACCTGGTAGCTGCTAAAGGTTATGAAACCCTCACATTATCGTTTGGAGGCGTCAAATATAAATGGAAGTTTCCTGTTGCTGGCGTCAAATTACAAATCTTTGGTACGGATATCCTCTCACATTTCCATCTCCTGATTGATGTTGCTCACTGACACATAATCGATGCAAACTCGTACAAATCCACACGCCTTCAACATGTCCCCTCCTATCTCACTCTCTTTATCCACACACCCGGAGATGCCTACACCCACCTGGTAGCTGCTAAAGGTTATGAAACCCTCATATTAGGGTTTGGAGGCCCACAATATAATCGGAAGATTCCTGTTGCTGGCGTCAGATTGCAAATCTTTGGTACGGATTTCCTCTCACATCTCCATCTCCTGATTGACACTGCTCACTGACAAATAGTTGATGAAAACTCGTACACCCCCACACGCCTTCAACCCGGCCCCTCCAACCTCGCTCTCTTTATCAACACACCCATAGATGCTAAGCTTTTTTAACATAGTGATAGCCATTTAACACGGCCAGGATGCCAAAAAATTTGCAAATTCAATGAAAATCCTGACAACTAGGAGGTATCCAATGGATCAGGTTTAAAGAATATTATTCTTCAGGTATGGAGAAAGTCTATAGAGGCAGTCAACCAGCTTAAGGCTAGAGCTAAGGTGGTAAGGGGAGTGCTTTTTTATAAATAATGGAGGGAGGGCCCCGTAGTCTACTCACATTTATGGTTGAAAGTATTCAAGCTAGCAGGTCTGGAACATATGGCCAAATGGTAATCACTTGAGCCAGGGAGACTCCAACTGAGCATAGGAGCCAAGACTCCATATCGAAAAATACATATTCTTAATGGGAGAAGCTGAAACCAGAAACAGAGTGACTGCCAAGGCAGTAAGGGAGGAGAACACCTAGGGGCTCTAGTTTTATTGCCTAGAAAGGGTTAAGCTTACATAAACTACCATGCCAGCAAGCCTAACTGTATATCAATTGAGATATGCTCAAATGCCAATGAATCCAGACTAGGTAAAAGAACTGTAGTTTCACGGACAGGAAGAAAATATAGCCTAACTAGGTAGGGGAATGGGACAGCTGGTCCACCCAGAGGTGGATCCTGAGGCAGCAGAAAGAACTAATATATGATAGGATCATTCACTCACACACCTGAAGATAGATTAAAAGACTTTCCTTCTTTATAGTGACTGACAATTCCTCAGATGCCAAAGAAAACCTAGACTAGTAAAAAAAATCGAGCTCCATAGCAAGCAGACCAAGTTTAGAATGGAGTGAAGGATAGGTAGAGGAGGAAGTGAGCCTTAGAAAATGGTAAAGCGGCTGGATATGAAGGCCTAACTGTAGTATTAAAACAATCTAAAGTCATTCCAAGAGATCTAGAGTAAGTAGGCACAAAAAATAAGTTCTCAAAACCGGCTGCTACTTAATAACAAAGTATAATAATACACTTCAGGAGCTCAAACGTAGAGAAAACCTTAGCTTTTTGCAAGTAGGTGATCATATTGGCATGGCTTGTGATGGGGTAATGGTTCAGTTCATTCTGCATGTTCAGGTGCCTGTAATCCTCACACTGACGCAGAGAGTCATATTTCTTCAAGATGATGTGTAAGGTTGACGACAATGGGCTTGAGGCCTTTTGGCAAAGGCTCATTTTCTTCCATTGCAGCAAACATATGTTTAGTGGCTGCCAAACAATCACGTGCAGGATGCCTATCTAACATTGTGGATCCTTCATACTGATATTTATATATAAGTTTCCTCCTCCATTGGTGACAATCCACACGAATGCCCTGGAGCAGGGTGTTGTGGTAGGGGGTGGGTCATACCCCTACTAAGAAGTTACATGGTCAATGGTCAGTCGCATTTCAAAAAATTCCATATCAACATTCTTGATGCCTTTCTCTGAATAGACTGAACCCAAAGAAGAAATCACCTCAAATTATTTCGCAACAGTAAGACGATAGTCTACTGCATAAACAGACAGGGTTTAAGATCTCCACGAACAACCAAGTGAATTTATCCTCTCTATGTTTGTCAAAGTGGAGAATTTGACATCTTTTAGCGGTTCACTTAGGAGAGGTTCACAATGTGACAGCGGATGCCCTGTCAAGATTCAAGCCTCTAGAAACAGAATGATCTTTAGATGCAAAATCTATCTGTTTCATACTGGAGCAAGTTCCAGAAATGCAAATAGATCTCATTGTGACGAGCTTCATCAAGAAGCTTCCGCATTATGTATCACCAAATTTAGATCTGGAAGCAGCTGGAATGTATGGGATGTCACTATATTAGAACCAGTGGATTCACATCAATCTTTTTCCACCGTTCAATCGCTTCTGAAAGTCCTTAACGAACTATAGAACTTCAAAGGAACAGCAACTATAGTGTCCTCAAATTGGACGATGAGCCATTGGTATCCTATTGTTCTGGAAGTCAAATTCCACCAAATCCACCTGCCAACTACAATCCCCCTGCAAACACCATCTTTGCTTTCTACTGGATAACGAAGAAAATTCGGAGTATCAAAGGAAAGGATTGTTTTTATAAAATACAATTCTTTTATTACATAAAGGCAAATCTTTTCTTCTTGGAAAAAGTTTATTAAAAGAACATAGGCCCTATTAT
>NC_090733.1:33978575-33988575 GCF_036898095.1 Palaemon carinicauda
ACTAGTATTTACAATACTGAAGTAAAAATAAAATTATCATAATAAAATCTGTAGTATACTAAAAACTACAAAACACAACTAAGGTTGTAGCTTAGCAAGTAATATTAATAATAATAATAATAATAATAATAATAATAATAATAATAATAATAATAATAATAATAATAATAATAAATTTAAAACATAATAAACCTTTGTTTAAATGCAAACGTAAAAATACAGTTTCGCCCACAAACAGCTTGTAAAAGAAAAAAAAAAAATTCGCTGCTGGCTCATCATACAATGATAGTTACTAGCTTTGGTTCAGTTTGTTATCCCCTTCGTCGTTTTAATAATTTGGGAAATGAAGATACTTTCTGCGCTTCCAAACAATTCAAAAGATGCTCTCTCATATTGCTATTATCATAAGGTGTCGATTTCCATCTTCTTCCAAACACTCTATTGCATTCGCGATTGCATACAATCCAAACTTTCTAAGTAGTCATAGAGTACAAATGATAAACCATAAACATTCTACCTTTAATTGATCACCATTTGCCTGCCTCCCATTTAAAAAAAAAAAAAAAAAAAAAAAAAAAATCATTATCCATGATGCAAAATGCCTGGCAATCGCGACGAAAGTTAGCCCTTTTCCCTTATGTGTGATGACATCCGAATGTGTATGCTTCTTGATAAAATTATAAATATCTCCAAATGAATAATGTTCCGTGTTACAGACGTTCAATATTTCCCCTTTGAGTGATCCTGCAAAAGAAAAAAAAATAATATTAAATAATTAAGAAACTATTATATTTTACATTTCCTATTGGCATATGTAGGCTAATTAATGTGATGAGATTAATAAGAAAAGTGCGGTCTATCATCAGCTAAAGTTGGTAGCCTAATTTTTACTCTTATGTTCGAAGAATTCGCATCTTTCTCGGGCGTTCTTACCTTTAATCTGAGGTTGCGCTTCTGTAATCGACGTTTCCTCGGAGTTTTCTCCTATCTGTCATTTCATCTTACTGACCTGTATTTTACATAATATATCATTTTTATTCGTGGCATAGAATATATCTAATCATTTCATATATCCCCCATCCTTCTCTTTTTCACTCATTTTTTAATACTCGAATTATTTTGTAACTAAAATTTTTTTTAAACTGAAAATTTATGAACTCCTTTTTTTAATTCTAATTTTAACTCAATTCCTGAAAGGCGTAATGAAAATAAAATATTTCTGAAGCTCGATTAAATTGATTTCTAAAACCATGAGAAATCAGCATAAAGAATTTTTACCGTTACAGGTTTTTCCCTTATCGAACCAAGTTTCACGAAGGAAATTTTATAGTTTTTCTACACTAAATAATTTTACCAAAATTTTAACACCTGGTAAACTAAGCAAGTGAGTTTTCACAGTATAAATTATAAACCAAGTTTATGGTGATCAGATGTGAAGCTATAGCCAAATAGGTCAATATGACCTTTTGCTTGACCTTGACCGGGACCTTGGACCTTCAAGTTTTAAAATTTAATCACTAAATTTATAATTTAAAAATTTTCCATTATCAACGGTGAGAAAATTTTGACCTTGGACACTTTTCAACTTCAAGGTGGAAGGTCAAGGTCATATTTGGTGCAACTTTTTGTAAACTAAGACTTGAACCAAGTTTGAAGTCTTTATGATAATTATATCCGATGTAAAGTGTACTTGCCATCAACAACAAAGCTTTTTCGAAAACATGTAGGAACTTATGACATGCTCATGAGACAATGTTCAGAACTGGGTACTAGAGAGAATAAACAATCCACGTAAACTACCATTTCAGTGGCTAGTGGCATTAGTGTACTTACGAATCACACATGAACTTGGGGAGTGCTTATTATACAGAGATAGTGTTTATTGCACGTATAATAATGACTTGGGTAGTGCAACTCATTCGTAAAATAATGACTGGGAGTTAGTTTTATACGTATAATAATGACTGGGGAGTAAAAATCCAAGGGAGTGCAAATCATACGAGACACCCCCTTAAGGGGAGCTTAATTTTTATCTGCCTTCCAAAGGACGATAATAGATGAGTACCTTGGGAAGGGATTATCCACTAATTTCCACGATGTACATCACCAAACCTCTGACTCAAAGCACTCGTAAGATCTTGGTCATAAAAAAACCTCATGAGTACATAATTTCCTAGGATATTGCTTAAATCACTTTTATTCAATTAATAAACATGCATTCACAAACATCCGTTATTAATAAGACAATTACTATTTGAATCACAGCTCTTTTTAGGGAAGGTCACTTCCGCAGAAACACTTACGTATTACCACATATGCTTGATTCCAGGCCTTTTCGGTTCTTAGTAGATTAATTACAGTAGAAATGAGCTTTTATCTACGTATATAACTTATATGACACTGAACAATTACATAACAATAACTAACAATGATACTGAGACTGAATAAAAATACCACCCTATATATTAATATTTAGTTCATGCTCATTGGGCATTCTTCATAATCCTAATGTTGAGACATTTCCAACACAAATATGCATTTAATTAAGAAATTTCCACCTCATTACCAGAAGCGTCTGCTGCAGCGGACATGAGTATGATATGAAATCTAATTAGGAAGAACTGTCGAAAAGATATACCATACTGAAGATTCTCAAAGTGTTTATACTAATGTTGAAGTTCGTAAATTAATAAATTACTAAAAACGATAATGAATTGAATATAATCTTCTTCCAATGTTTTATGCAACTGATCACTTCCATTGTTTGATCACATAATATATATATATATATATATATATGTATATATTCACACACACACACACACACACACATATATATATATATATATGTATATATTCACACACACACACACACACACATATATATATATATATATATATAAACATATTATATATATATATATATACACATATATGTATATGTATATATATATATATATATATATACATATATATATACATATAAATATAAACATATATATATATATATATATACATATATATATATATATATATACATATAAATATAAACATATATATATATATATATATATGAATTTGCTTATAGGAAACCGAGGAAAGGTTTATTCATATATTAAATCTGAACTAGAGGATAGCACCCGCTGTACGTTAATTTCGAAAATATACAGATGATGTATACAGGAAGATACTTGTGTCCTTAAAAAGAAAATCTATCTTGCCAGTTATATTCATTTTCGTCGCAGATAAAGCGAGTGACCTTATGTGAAAATTATTTTTTTTTTTTTTAAAGACATCTAACCCAACCCGTAGTCCAGTGATGCCTGAACCCTAGATTTGGTGCGGGGATGAGGGCACCTGATATTTTCGGCGACGGAGTCAATAATTTCTATTCAAATAAATATATAAAAGTACAATGTTATCGCATTATTTAGCTATATATAAGCTTTCATTCTGCCAATTTGCCAATTTTCATGTTAATACCTAATATAATCATGCTCTTACTCTCACTTTTGTTCGTACGTAACTACCTTTGTCTAAAAAATCAGTAGAAAGGAACAAACTACTCAGAATTTTATAGATATCCAAATGGTTTTCACAGGGTTTGTTGGGTGTTAAGGGAACTACATTCATATCAATTTTTGTATTGATACCAGCCATAGGAAAGCACATTAACGAATTTCGATATCCACAAAAGTCTTATTTTCTTTGGAGCCGTAAATCACTCATAGAATACTTAATATATCGCAATAAAAATTCCAAAGATTTATGATATGAATATTTACTTCGTCCATACCAGTTTTCTTTTTAATATCTGCCATAGAAAGGTCAAAACAAACGTTTATTTTGTAATGAAGTAAATGGATATTTTTTGACCGTGGAGTAACTTGTTTGTAGAATCATTCGGCGCTTATTTTTTGGCGGCGGGGTCACTGCTTCGTATAAAAATATATATAGAAAGGTTAGTCACTGTCTGTACAAGCTTGCCGACCAAGGTTCGATTCCCTGCCGGAGCCAAGCTCTTGTCTTTGTGTGATTTCGCCTAGGGCTCTGATCCCGAGGTCGTTAAGAGAATCCAGACATTAATGTATCAAAAATATATATGGCTTATTTGAATATATATATATATATATATATATATATATAAAATTTGTTTCTGCTAATTTTCATGTTCATACCTGCTATAAGCATGCTCTGGCTGTTACTTTTGTTTGTGAGGGACGATTTTTAGCTAAGAAATCAACGACGAGTGGCAAACTACTCCTAGAGTTTTACAGATATTGAAATAATCTTCACAGGGTTTGATGGATGTTATTTGAACTACTTTCTGTCCAAATTTCCTATTGCTACTTAGCCATTTTCCGATATCAGAAAGAAGTCACGACAAACGATACGGGATGAATGGTTATTTATCGCGGTGGAATAAATTTTTTGTAGAATAATTCACATATACAGATGAAAATTCCAGGCATTGAGGGAAAACATACTTTCTCTGTTCCTGCCAAATTCATTGGTAATATCTATTATTGGAAAGACGCAGCTATCATTTAGCCTTCTTAAATATGGTGTTGAATGTAGAAACTTCTGTGTGAACTGCGTGATATTGAGCGACTTAAACGAGAGACAATGCCAATCTCACAAACAGTATCCGTCCGGATTTTAGGTAGTTTAGTTTATATATATATATATATATATATATACCAAGGCACTTCCCCCAATTTTGGGGGGTAGCCGACACCAACAATGAAACAAAACAAAAAGGGGACCTCTACTCTCTATGTTCCTTCAGCCTAATCAGGGACTCAACCGAGTTCAGCTGGTACTGCTAGGGTGCCACAGCCCAACCTCCCACATTTCCACCACAGATGAAGCTTCATAATGCTGACTCACCTACTGCTGTTACCTCCGCGGTCATCTAAGGCCCCGGAGGAAGCAGCAGGGCCTACTGGAACTGCGTCACAATCGCTCGCCATTCATTCCTATTTCTAGCACGCTCTCTTGCCTCTCTCACATCTATCCTCCTATCACCCAGAGCTTTCTTCACACCATCCATCCACCCAAACCTCGGCCTTCCTCTTGTACTTCTCCCCTCAACTCTTGCATCCATCACCTTCTTTAGCAGACAACCATTTTCCATTCTCTCAACGTGGCCAAACCACCTCAACACATTCATATCCACTCTAGCCGCTAACTCATTTCTTACACCCGTTCTCTCCCTCACCACTTCGTTCCTAACCCTATCTACTCGAGATACACCAGCCATACTCCTCAGACACTTCATCTCAAACACATTCAATTTCTGTCTCTCCATCACTTTCATTCCCCACGACTCCGATCCATACATCACAGTTGGTACAATCACTTTCTCATATAGAACTCTCTTTACATTCATGCCCAACCCTCTATTTTTTACTACTCCCTTAACTGCCCCCAAAACTTTGCAACCTTCATTCACTCTCTGACGTACATCTGCTTCCACTCCACCATTTGCTGCAACAATAGACCCCAAGTACTTAAACTGATCCACCTCCTCAAGTAACTCTCCATTCAACATGACATTCAACCTTGCACCACCTTCCCTTCTCGTACATCTCATAACCTTACTCTTACCCACATTAACTCTTAACTTCCTTCTCTCCCACACCCTTCCAAATTCTGTCACTAGTCGGTCAAGCTTCTCTTCTGTGTCTGCTACCAGTACAGTATCATCCGCAAACAACAACTGATTTACCTCCCATTCATGGTCATTCTCGCCTACCAGTTTTAATCCTCGTCCAAGCACTCGAGCATTCACCTCTCTCACCACTCCATCAACATACAAGTTAAACAACCACGGCGACATCACACATCCCTGTCTCAGCCCCACTCTCACCGGAAACCAATCACTCACTTCATTTCCTATTCTAACACATGCTTTACTACCTTTGTATAAACTTTTCACTGCTTGCAACAACCTTCCACCAACTCCATATAACCTCATCACATCCCACATTGCTTCCCTATCAACTCTATCATATGCTTTCTCCAGATCCATAAATGCAACATACACCTCCTTACCTTTTGCTAAATATTTCTCGCATATCTGCCTAACTGTAAAAATCTGATTCATACAACCCCTACCTCTTCTAAAACCACCCTGTACTTCCAAGATTGCATTCTCTGTTTTATCCTTAATCCTATTAATCAGTACTCTACCATACACTTTTCCAACTACACTCAACAAACTAATACCTCTTGAATTACAACACTCATGCACATCTCCCTTACCCTTATATAGTGGTACAATATATGCACAAACCCAATCTACTGGTACCATTGACAACACAAAACACATATTAAACAATCTCACCAACCATTCAAGTACAGTCACACCCCCTTCCTTCAACATCTCAGCTTTCACACCGTCCATACCAGATGCTTTTCCTACTCTCGTTTCATCTAGTGCTCTCCTCACTTCCTCTATTGTTATCTCTCTCTCATTCTCATCTCCCATCACTGGCACCTCAACACCTGGAACAGCAGTTATATTTGCCTCCCTATTATCCTCAACATTCAGCAAACTTTCAAAATATTCCACCCACCTTTTCCTTGCCTCCTCTCCTTTTAACAACCTTCCATTTCCATCTTTCACTGTCTCTTTAATTTTTGCGCCAGCCTTCCTTACTCTCTTCACTTCTTTCCAAAACTTCTTCTTATTCTCTTCATATGACTGACCCAATCCCTGACCCCACCCCAGGTCAGCTGCCCTCTTTGCCTCACGTACCTTGCGCTTTACTTCCACCTTTTTCTCTCTATATTTTTCATACTTCTCTATACTATTACTCTGCAGCCATTCTTCAAAAGCCCTCTTTTTCTCTTCCACTTTCACCTTCACTCCTTCATTCCACCATTCACTGCCCTTCCTCATGCTGCCTACAACAACCTTCTTGCCACATACATCAATTGCAATCCCAACAAAATTTTCTTTTACTAACTTCCATTCCTCCTCTAAATTACCAGTTTCTCTTACTCTCACCTCATCATATGCCATTTTCAACCTTTCCTGATATTTACTTTTTACCCCCGGTTTTATTAGCTCTTCAATATATATATATATATATATATGTGTGTATAAATATATATATATAAATATATATATATATATATATATATATATTTATATATATATATAAATATATATATATATATATATATATATAAATATATATATATATATATATATATACATATATGTGTGCGTGTGTGTGTGTGTGTGTGTGTGTGTTTCCAGTCGCGACTGATGGAATGTGGGTAGTTATACCCTGATGAGGAGTTTCCCCATACAATAAACTCGGAAACTAAAACTGCCGTGTTTTAGTTATGAAAGAGAGATTGGTGACCAGGATTGAATTGTTGGAAGCATGCCCTTCTAAATCTTAAGTAGTATATTTGGCAGGTCATGTACACTGTTTCATTGAGGTATTACAATAAAAAAGTTCTAAAGAAAACTGGCCTCTTACGATGTTTATCCTATCCATAAACTTCTCTGTTGAGGAGACCATAAATATAACACTAGACAGAGCGATTAAGTCCAACATGGAACCACTACCCTTATCTGAGGATATTTTCTTTAAGTGATATATTGAAATCCAGCGTTATGGGAACTCCAATACTTTCTCACCGTAGACAATAACTTCGAGAAATATACGGTGTAGCCAAGGAATCTTTTCATAAGACTATTTGCCGATATATATGATGCATCCATCGAAGAAAAGATCTTCAAAGAACCCAAGAAAAAGCCAGAAATCTACTGATGTATTGTCGATGAATATTCAGCGACGACACACTAATCTGAATTCAACAACTGCTAACAAATAAGAGATATCCAGACATCATGATGGAAGCATATGCGGATAATTCCCAGGTGAACAATTTATAAGTGAACAACTTTCATGCGGAAAACTGCCTGACTTAACTAGTAGAGCTGCTTACCAGAGCTAAAGAGTCTTCTCTACCCTTAAAAAGAGGAAACTGGCCACCCCTTGGGTGAAGAGGAATTGTTGGGTAATCTCAGTGTTGTCAGATGTAATAGGACAAAGGAGAGTAAGTAAAGAATAGACCAGACTATTCGCTGTGTGTATGGGGAAAAGGAAAATGAACCGTAACCAGAGAGAAGGATCCAATCTAATACTGTGTGGCCAATCAAAAGACCCCATATCTCACCAGCAGTAGTATCTCAACGGGTAGCTGGTGCCCTGGCCAACCTACTACCTGGAGAGAGAGAGAGAGAGAGAGAGAGAGAGAGAGAGAGAGATATTCTGTTTATTTATAACGAATAGAGATGTCTTATGAAAAAGGAAAAAGTGTTAAGTCTGAACCTACCACTTCTCAAAAGTAAAAAAAATTACATCTGGAAAATATCAAGTTAACTTCCATTTCTCAAACCAAGAAATACTTCTTATGAAGAAGTGTTGGGTATCAATCTTCCTCTTCTCAAAAGGAAAATGATTATCTATGGAAAAGTGTTATGTATTAACATTCCACTTCACAGCTGAAAAGGAATTTCCTTTGGAAAGTGCTAAGTATCAACCTCCTACTTCACAAAATAATTACCTCAGGAGAAGCGTTAGTTATTAACCCTCCACGGTTCCCTTTGGAAAAGTGTAAAGTATTAACATTCCACTTCATAAAAGAAGGATGACCTCTGGAAGAATGTTAGCTATTATTCTTCTACTCATAAATAGCAGAGTGATCACTGTGGAATGTATTAAGTATTACCCCTCCACTTCATAAAAGGAATACCTCTCGAAAGTGTTAGGTTTTAACTTTCCACTTATCAGAAGAAGAGGATTCGCTCTGGAATATATCAGGAATCAACCTTCCGTTTCAAAAGAGAAGAATTACCTCTGGAAAAATGTTATGTATCAATCTCCCTCTTCTCTTAAGGAGGAGAATACGCTCTGAAAAAAGAAAAATAGTAAAAAACTTCACTTTCTTGAAAGGATTCCCATTAGAAAAAATTTCCCAGAAGAAGGACTGTCTGGAAATTAACCTAACACTTTTCCAGTGGAGGATCATTCCCTCTGGAAAATGTTTAGTATTAATCTTCCACTGCCAAAGAGAAGGAGGGTTCCCTGTGGAAATGTGGCAAGTATTAACCTCCCACAACTCAATAAAAGAAGGATTCATTTTGGCAAAGTTTAAAGTATTAACCTACCACTTATCAAAATATGAAGGATTATCTATGGAAATGTTTAGTATTAACATACCAATTTCCAAGAAAAATTCCCTCTAGAAAAGTGTCGTGTATCAGTCTCCCCACTTCCAAAAAGAACAATTCCATTTGAAAAATTTCAATTATTAACATTCGGCTTATCAAAAGGAGAAGGTTTCCCTATGGAAAAATTTTAAGTTTTAAACCTTCCACTTCTCAAAGGAAATAGGAATCCTTCTGGAATTTTTTTTTATTATCATACTACTATATATATATATATATATATAGAGTATATATATATATATATATATAAATATATATATATATATATATATGTGTGTGTGTGTGTGTGTATATATAAAAATATATATATATATATATATACCTGCAGATTGTGTATATATGTATATATATATATATATATATATATAAATGAATATGTATATAACTGGTAAGGTTGGTTCTCCAGTCGGGACATCTGATCATGCCTTGATTTCATTATTAGTGAAGACTGAGCAGCCTGTCCCTGATATATCATATTCTTGTAAAATTTATATGAAATCCCAAGCAGACTGGAATGGGATTTTACATGATCTTTTGTTCTTGAATTGGTCACAATTATATAATAGTGTAGATCCTGTTGTCCCTTTGAATGAGAATTTAGTCAACATAATTGATAGGCGTATCCCTTCTCGTATGCTAAGGTACCGAGTGAAGGACAAACCGTGGTTCAATGATGATTGTAGACGTGCTTTTTTGGAGAAGCAGGAGGCCTATCAACTTTGGAAGGGTAACAGATCAGATTTG
>NC_090733.1:33993575-34028575 GCF_036898095.1 Palaemon carinicauda
TGCGTTAAAACACTTTCTTCTTGAGTATAAATTGTATTATAGCCACCGAAGTAAAAAAAGAAAATACTTGATAGGATTTTGTTTTTATTGTCCATTAGGGAAATAAATAAACGTAACAATGACAATACACATACAAAGCCTTCGTATTTACACAGGAGAAGGGATCCAGCAGCCGTCAGTTTCCTAATAATCCAGAAAGTAAGATTTTAGATAAAAGGATAGCACCGGATCAACGGAAAACAGACCAGGACTTAGATTTTAATTTTTACATTTAGTACAGGAGATTAAAAAAAATAAAAAGATTAAACAATATTCCTTTCGGTATAGTGTTTTACGTGGATTATTCCTCTCGTCTCTGACCATCCAATTATTTGACTTAATGCTAACTAGTGGGAGGTCAAGGCATTATTAAGAGAACCCCAAGAGACGGCCCCATTATGATCTTTTAATCTGACTGAAATACCTTTAGGTGTTTGGCGGACGTAGAAGTTACAATCAGAACTAGGAATAATATAAACTATATCATCATTTCCAGAGCTATTCTTAATCAACGTGTATTTTTTTTTAGGGTACAATTATATCTAAACACTACCCTAATATATTGTTTTTCAATAGGGGTATAATATCTATAAAACATTGAAGAAATGACAAAAAAACTATATATCATTGATTGTTTCCTTTCTCTCTATCTGGACCCTATTACAAAAATGTTAAGCTTTATCCATACAATTTTCTAGGATATATTTGAGATAGCAAAGATTAGTAGCAATTTCTTCTATTTTAGTTAAGTCCTCATTGCACTCTAGGGTAAAAATTCTAAATGCTGAAAGTACATGGAGGAAAAAACAGAATGCTTAATATTTATAGATTGGTAAGAGAAGAAATGTACATATGAAAAGTTTGGTAGGTTTTCTAAATATGAAAAACATACATTTAACTGTTTCACTAACCATTAAAACATCTAGAAAATGGGATACTGTTCTTTTCTTCATCCTCTATAGTGAAATTTTATAGATGATACCAATGAATTAATGATTGAAACTAAACCATCATGATTGAGATATTTTTTTTTCTAAAATTCCTAAAACATCTTCAACATAACGAAACCAAACAATTTTAGAGGACCACTCTGAAGGAATTAATCTATATTAAAAAAAAAAAACTCCATAGATGTTGGATAAACAAGGGGACAAAGGATTCACCATGGCCATAAGAAAACCTTGTTAAGAAAATATCCTATAAAACTCAATTCACACGTTTTTAATGCATAAATTAGTTCAATAACAGTATGAATTGGTGAAAGTAAATCATAAGTATCTAAAATACTCGACAGTAATCCAATGTCTTCATCCAGCACCTTGGTAAACAACGAAGTCACATCAAAACTTAATAATGTATGACTGGACGTCAGGATAACATAATGCAATTTTTCACTGAAATCAACGGAATTTTTTTATGAGGTTGAAATACATCCTAAAATTAAGGAAATTAATTTGACTATATATTTTGATAATTTATAGTTAATAGAACGTGTTGTACTAATAGTTAGTGTGATTGGATTTAATGTTTTATGGGGTTCAATTATACCATATAAATAAGGCAAAACCGTACCAGTAGAGGTAAAGGCATCCATTACGGATTTTTCTTGTTTGAAAATAGATTTTAAGGTTTTCTTAAAATCTTTGATGACATCACCTAGGAGATTGACTCTTACTTTTATGCAAGTAAAAACTTCTGATAAAAGTACATATATTTTTTCTAAATAAGTAGTTCTGTTCATACTATCTAATGCATTACTTTTGTCTGATTTTGTTATATGATATTCACTGCCATTTTTTAAGGATTGTAAGGCTGTTTAGAAACGTGCAGGGAAATTGCAGGTGTTTGCAACTCCCATCAAAGAAAACATAATGTCGATATTTCATTGGGGACTTTTCTTATATTTTTCCAATGTCAAAAAGGCAGTAGGAATGTCTACAGACAGAGGTGACCCTTGCCATGCACACACCCGTGTTTAATGTGTTGAATGCACAAAAGTTAATTCACAAATTCACAGAAGCTCCCGACAAAGTTTGTTATCCTTTTGAAACAATCACATCGATGATGGATTGGCTGGAAGATAAATGGCCTGTGTTATTGCAGTGTTCCTATTTGAGAAGGATGCAGTAAGTATCTTGCCTTGTCTCTGGATTAGTGGAAGGAGAATCAAGAAGTTGAAAGGAGCGTGCTGCAAGTGAATCAGATGATCCATGAATATTACACTGAAATATTCTGAAGTTTTTGGAACGACAAGAAAATGGCTTTCTTGGAATATGCTTATAAGATACGACGATGTTTTAAAGAGATAGGCAGAAGATACTAAAGTGAGAGAGATTTAGGAGAATTGGTAGTGCAGAAACAATATTTACAAGGAATTCGTGAACATATTCGAACGTACTTGAAAAGAGAGTGAGGTGAAGAAACGTAAATAAAGTCACTTCTCTGAGTGGAGATCATAATATTATGTCGTATACCATCCATGTGTCTGAAGTTTCAACCGTCATTCAGACCCTGTGTCAAGTATTCACCGAACCATGGAAACAAGGTTAGTAAGAACTATGTGGACAAGTTCAATAGTTGCAGCAGAAGTACCACTGGTATTGTTTCAATGAGAATGCGATAGTAACACAGCACCAATCGTCAAATCGTCATATCAGTAATAAAAGTTGGTCAAACCAACCGAAAGGAGTCACCCAAGTGGTTAAGGATAATTCAACTTTGCAAAAAGTGGGGAGAGCCCTTCAGCAAAGGATTGATCGACATTGTGGGACTGTTACCAGGGACGAAGAAAGGTCATGAATATATGTTAACCTTGATATGTCCAGTAACAAGATACTAAAAAGCCATACCCGTCACGAACATCAGTGCCTATATAATCGCCTAGGAGTGACTAGATTTTTTTCACTAAGTTTGGTATTCCGGAGAGCTTTCGGAGTGACCGAGGAACAAATTTTACGAAAAAATTATTTTAAGACTTGATGAAAAAGGATAGATGTGAAACAACCTTTATCTACTGCCTATCACCCCGAGGCCCAAAATGCATTAGAGAGATTTCATGAAACTAATAATAGTATGTTAAGAAAGTACTGCAACGAAACAGGAAATGAATGGGACATCAGACTACTGTTGATGCTATTTGAGGTACGCAATGCATATCAAAAAAGCACGAGATGTAGCCAGAATTAAATTGTGTTTGGACGAGAATTAGGTCAACTGATTAAAATTTTGGCAGAAAGTTTCAAGGAGATTATGTCTAAAATTTTTGGAAAAGGTTTGGTGAGATAAGAAATTTTCCCCTTATAAATCGGAAAAATGAAGAAAAGATTTTGTATGAAATGTATGTACAGAGAGTTTGTGGTAGGACCACAGGTGTTGGTTTCCCTACTGATAAGGAGATTACTAATCACCAAGAAGTTACAAGGGCCATTCATTATTTTGGAGAAGATTAGTGACCTGATCTACGTTATTGAGACCTCAGGAAGAAGGAAAAGTCAAAGGAAAGTAAGTGTTAACTTACTGACACCATACTTAAGTGAAAATGAGACTGGTGCTTCACAAGTGTGTATGGCACAAACCATTCCATCCACAGAAGACTATGATGGATATGAGGTAGGTACGGTGAGCCGAGGGATTTATTTGTCCATCATTAGTAACTTAGTGAAGAAATTAACTCATTAAAACAAGGAGCAGCAACAGGAAACTAGCCAAATGATTAAAAGTTTTCCTGAAATTGTGTCAGACGTCCTGAAAGGAACTAGCTTGACGAAACATGAGATATACCTAAAAGGAATGGAAAGACTGTTCAACAAGCTTATCGACTTTTGCCATATCACCGAGAAGTCATGCGAAAAGAAGAGGACTATTTGTTACAAAACGGATTAGCCAAACAAACTTCTAGCCTTTACAGCTCTCATTGTTTGCTAGTGAAAAAAACAGACTGTTCTTTAAGGATGTGTACGGACTACCTAAAGTTGAATTCGATCAGTGTGGTTGATAGTTAACCATTGCCACTCATTGACCAACTGCTTGACAACATCAGACAAGTGAAGTTTGTCTCCAAGAACATCTTATTAAAAGGATATTATGAAATTCCTTTGGGTAACAACGAAAAAATGTCATAAGCTTTTCTACACTGTAATGCCATTTGGTCTAATGAACACCATATCAACTTCGAAACTAATAATGTAAGCACCGAAGTTTATCAGGAACTTCTTTATCTAAGTGAATGTGTTGGGAAATTGGATTAGAAATGTCCTATTACAAGAAGGCAAGGAAGGAATTGTCCACCCTGTTTGTTTCATCATCAAAGCTGAAAAAGAAACAATGAGCCTACTCAACAGTTGAAAAGGAACTATTAGCGCTAATCACAGCGATAAGAAAATTTGAAGTTTATGTGAACAAACCACAGAATGATGAAATTACAGTTTATTTCGGACTACAATCCTTTAACTTTTGCTAATAAAATGAAGAATAATAATCCAAGGGTAACTGGGTGGTCATTATGTTTACAACCATATTGTATTGATGTAAATCATATATTAAGTGACGATAACGTGGTTGCAGATTATTTATCTCTGGCTGAATCGGTGGATTAAGGCCAGGAATAAACAATGTTTTTTTTTTTTTTTTTTTTTTTTTTTTTTGGGGGGGGGGGGAGGGGGCAATCTTACAAAGCTGGTCTAGCAGAGGAGTAAATATTTTATTCATGTATTTCATTTGTGTATTAAAGAGATATATAGCTAGATCGTAAGGTGATTTCCATTCATGTAGTTTCAAGTATATGTAAATAATTTACATAAAACGTCTGTCACTCATTTAATTGCCTTTTCCATCAATTCGGTATATATAAATTCAAGTTATATATATATATATATATATATATATACATATAAACACCAACGCACTTCCCCCAGTTTTGGGGGATAGCCAACATCAAACAAAAGAAAAAAAAAAGGGGAACCTCTACTCTCTACTTTCCTCCCAGCCTGATAAGGTACCACAGCGCACCCTCCCCCGTTATCCACCACAGATGAAGCTTCATAGCGCTGAATCCCCTACTGCTGTTACCTCTACGGTCATCTAAGGCACCGGAGCAAGCAGAAGAGCCTACCGGAACTGAGTCAAAATCATTCGCCATTCATTCCTATTTCTAGCACCCTTTCTACTCGAGATACGCCAGCCATACTCCTTAGACACTTAATCTCTAACACATTCAATTTCTGTGTCTCCGTCATTTTCATTCCCCGCAACTCTGATCCATACATCACAGTTGGTAAAATCACTTTCTAATACAGATCTCTCTTTACATTTATGACCAACACATTTCTTACTACTCCATTAATTGCCCCCAACACTTTGCATCCTTCATTCACTCTGTGACGTACATCTGCTTCCACTCCACCATTTGCTGCAACAACAGACCCTAAGTACTTAAAAACTGATCCACCTCCTTAAGTATCTCTACATTCAAAATGAAATTCAACCTTGCACCACCTTCCCTACTCGTATATCTCATAACCTTACTCTTACCCATATTAACTCTCAAACTCCTTTTCTCTTACACCCTTCCAAGTTCTGTCACTAATCGGCTAAGCTTATCTTCAGCTTCTGCAACCAGTACAGTATCATCCGCAAATAACAACTGATTTACCTCCCATTCATGGTTATTCTCGTCTACTAGTTTCACTCCTCATATATATATATATATATATACATATACATATATATATATATATATATATACATATATATATATTATACATATACATATATATATATATATATATACATATACATATATATATATATATATATATTCATATACATATATATATTCATATACATACATGTTCATATACATATATATTCATATATATATATATATATATGCGTGTGTGTGTGTATGTGTGTACGTATATATATATATATATATACATACATATATATATATATATATATATTCATACATATATATATTCATATACATACAAATTCATATACATATATATTCATATATATATATATATATATGCGTGTGTGTGTGTATGTGTGTACGTATATATATATATATATATATACATATATATATATATATATATACATATTTATATATGTATATATATACATATATATATATATATATAGTTTCCAAAATTACATTTTGGACAAGTATACTTGTAAACAACGAAGGACCGCATCAACTCTGGGAGGGTGCCTTTGAACCTGAAAAGTTTGCCAATATTTAAAGGGTTTTTTAATATAAACTTAAAATTCACATATGAGTACAGAGTGCTGAGGGCTGTGGTTAGGTCGTTTCTGAAAAGAGCATTTTTAACAAGTATACCTGTCCAAAATGTAATTTTGGAAACTATATCGGGTCTACCCGACGATTACTGAAAGTCCGCATCGATTCCCATAGGGGTGTCAGTCATCGCACTTGTTCCGTATTAAAATCCCAAGAATTTTCCTCTATAAGAAATCATTCAAACTCATGTAAAACTCATATACAATACAACCATTTCGAAATTCTTTCCCAAACATCCCATTGCGTTTAGCTCCTTCTCTTAGAATCTCTCTATATAAAGAAACTGTCCCCTTTCTTAAATAATCAAACCACCTCCACACCATTACATATTGCTTACTACCATTAGCTATCATCCCTTGTTGATCTATTTTTGTTCGTAGTTAAAGCATTTTCTTCAAGAATTTTCTCAAATATTCCTATAGTTTTCAGCCATATCTCTTGACAGTAAGTTCGACCATTCATTTACATATATGTATATTTTTTATTCCATTTTGATCACAAGTGTTTTTATCATCATAATTGTAAAGGACCTCTGTTAGCAAGTGTTTTTTATATACTGTTTAGGTTCCTGTATTTTTATTCTTTTAACCGTTATTTAATATTTTTCATACCAAAGCAATTTTAAGCAAAAATGTATGATTAATTTCTAATGTAAACATAATTTCATGTTTTATGTAGCCCTGATGATGGGAATGGATTCCCGAAACGTTGGTGTTGAATAAATATGTAAGATGATCCGAAGTCTTCTTGCCGTCCTCTTCATCCTTATATGTATCTTTATATATATATATATATATATATAATGTATATATATATATATATATATAATGTATATATATATATATATATATATATATTTTATATATATATATGTGTATATATACATTTTATATATATATATATATATATATGTGTGTGTATATATATATATATATATATATATGTATATTATATATATATGTGTGTGTGTGTGTGTGTATTGTAGCGGGATGTTGCAAAAAACAACCCCTACACCCTTGAATCTTACTAACTGACAATTGTCTCCTCAACACATAAATTCCCCTTACTTTATTATAAACGGGACTCTTGAACAAAAAGGACACAAAAACCAACCATAACCTTAAAACTATATTTATGAATACCAAAACAATCACTTAATACTAAAAAATCACCAACCATATTCCATAACCAAAAAAAATCACACTTAGCACTACAATCTTAACTTACTATATACAGAAAACACATTCAAATAACCATATGAAAAACAAAACTTAAAGCTAAAAATTCCCTTCAACTCCAAATATAAACGTAATTAATATATATATTTCTGAGTGGACTCCTCCGTCCACACAAGGGCCAACAGTCTTTAATTGCCCAAAAACCACAACCTTATAGCAACCGCGACACTGATAAATATCAACACAACTTCATTGATTGATTTTGGGTTGTGTGCGTTGTCATCATAATCATCATCGTCATACATAATCTTGTTCAACAGGCCAGGTCGTCAACGCTTGGTTAATCCAAATGAGCAGTCTAACACAATCAATTACAGGCCAGGTCATTAACAATTATCCAAATCAAAGCATTCGTGCCAAGTTCCTTATTATAGCCAAGTCGTCATCAATCACTGTCACATTCAAAGAAAATCTCTCCAAAGTAGGAATCACGGCCTGCCAAAAGAAAAAGAGGAAAAACACTTACGAACATTCCTAACTAACTTAACTATCACACTATAATCAAAGATAAATAATAAATTGTTCCTATCATTCACAATCACGACAAGCAAAGATAAACAAAACTGTACTTACTTAGAAAATCTAAAAACACTTCCAACGCTGGTAAGAAAAATATATATCATCCAGCGTTCACACAACTGCCTTAAGCTGCAGTCAAATAAAAATAAGCATTCACTCCGAAACATTCACCACTATCGTAACCTAACTAAAAACATAAACAAACAATCTCATTTGTACCAACAGTCTTTCCCACTACAAACAATCATTCGCTAACTACCACCTATTCTCTGGCGCGCACCGCGGACACACAAACACACAAACACACATACACACATACACTCACATAAACACACACTCTCGGGCGATTTAGCAAAACTAAAGCAAATGAAATTCTCTCTCTCTCTCTCTCTCTCTCTCTCTCTCTCTCTCTCAGGATTTGGCAAAAACAAAAATTAAAATAAGCAAAAATAAATCCTCCACATTCCTCCCCCCTTACTTTGCCAGATCCTTCTCACACAACACTTACATTATTTTTTTCATAACCCAGTCGCAGTCGGGAACGGGACCTCTACTCCGAGTAACTGGGTCCCCATATACTCTCTCATTCACTTCTTCCTTATTACAATCATTCGATACATTAACACTATTCCTATCTAAATCCCTATCATCTAATATTTCATGTACAATCCCATATATATATATATATATATATATGTATATATATATATATATAGGTATATATATATATATATATATTCAAATTCAATTCAAATTCAAATTCTTTATTTCAGCTGTAGAGCCATATACAAAATATTACAATAAAATTAGTAGTTATATACAAATATATTAGGAGTAAAACAAAAGGTCTAAACACAGAAAATGTGTTTAGACCACTCTTTAAAAACTAAAGATTTTTTAAAGCTATCACTGTTAAAAATTGCACAAATTAAGTGGTTTTTTTAACTCTTTGCTCTCTGAAACAAACTTACAATACATTTTCTCACTAATTCATCAAATGTTGGTATTCCTAAAGAAACAAAGTGTCCACTTACTCTCGAAAACCTTTCTATTCCCATCAGGTACCTAAAAGAGTCATTGTAACATATCTTAAGTTTTCGTAGGGTTTCCTTTTTACATATCATTGCCAGAGGCATACAATACAGGGAAGTACAGAAAGATCTGAACAAATGTACTTTTGCCTCATCATTGCACATATGAAAGTTCCTTAGCAACATATTTCCTCGCAAGCATTGCCCTCGATAGAGTGATGCAATATGGTCATCGTCCTTTAGATTGTCATTAATATTCATGCCAAGATATTTACATGACTTAACGACTTCCAACCTGACGTCATTAATATAGAGTGACGGTTCACTAAATGACATAAAATTCCAGGGCTTTATAACAAGAACTTTGGTCTTGTCAGGATTGGCTTCAAGATAATGGTACTTCATATATTCCATACTTTTATCTATGAGTATTTGCAACGCTTTTAAAGATGGGGCTAAAAGTATTATATCATCTGCATAAAAGATATGATTCACTTCAACCTCTCCCACTATGCAACCACCTTCCCTGCTGAGGACCTTTGTACTTAAATCATCCACATATACGGCAAACAGAAGTGCTGATAGAACACTACCCTGTCTAATACCACAACTGGGTTTAAAAGGAGAGGAAAGACTATTGCCCCACATTACTCTAAAGTCCTGAGTTTTGTACCAGTACTGTAGCAGTGCTATAATGTAAAAAGGCACACGTCTTCTCTTTAAAATTTGAAATAATCTTTCATGACACACTTTATCGAAAGCCTTGGACATATCCATTGCACATACAAAAACTGGAGTGTTTTTTTTACCTATAAAACTGTCATGTTTGTTTAAAAAGAAAAAGGGCCATATCAGTGCTGTGTTCAGATTTATAAGCAAATTGATTATCCGAAGTTGTTAACAAGTCTTTGCATCTTTGTAGGATGGTGCATTCAAATAGCTATATATATATATATATATATATACACACACACATATATATATATATATATATATACAGTATATATGTGTGTGTGTGTGTGTGTGTGTGTGTATTGTAGCGGGATGTTGCAAAAACAACCCCTACACCCTTGAATCTTACTTACTGACAATTGTCTCCTCAACACATAAATTCCCCTTACTTTATCATAAACTGGACTCTTGAACAAAAAGGACACAAAAACCAACCATAACTTTAAAACTATATTTATGAATACCAAAACAATCACTTAATACTAACAAATCACCAACCATATTCCATAACAAAAAAAAAAATCACACTTAGTACTACAATCTCAACTTACTATATATAGAAAACACATTCAAATAACCATATGAAAAAAAAAACTTAAAGCTAAAAATTCCCTTCAACTCCAAATATAAACGTAATTAATATATATATTTCTGAGTGGACTCCTCCGTCCACACAAGGGCCAATAGTCTTTAATTGCCCAATAATCACAACCTTATAGCAACTGCAATACTTATAAATATCAACATAACTGCATTGATTGATTTTGGGTTGTGTGCGTGGTCATCATAATCATCATCGTCATACGTAATCTTGTTCAACAGGCCAGGTCGTCAACGCTTGGTTAATCCAAATGAGCAGTCTAACACAATCAATTACAGGCCAGGTCATTAACAATTATCCAAATCAAAGCATTCGTGCCAAGTTCCTTATTAGAGCCAAGTCGTCATCAATCACTGTCACATTCAAAGAAAATCTCTCCAAAGTAGGAATCACGGCCTGCCAAAATAAAAAAAGAAAAACACTTACGAACACTCCTAACTAACTTAACTATCGCACTATAATCAAAGATAAATAATAAATTGTTCTTATCATTCACAATCACGACAAGCAAAGATAAATAAAACTGTACTTATTTAGAAAATCAGAAAACACTTCCAACGCTGGTAAGAAAAATATATATAATCCAGCATTCAGACAACTGCCTTAAGCTGCAGTCAAGTAAAAAAAGCATTCGCTCCGAAACATTCACCACTATCGTAACCTAACTAAAAATATAAACAAACAATCTCATTTGTACCAACAGTCTTTCCCACTACAAACAATCATTCGCTAACTACCACTTATTCTTCGGCGCACACCGCGGACACACAAACACACAAACACACATACACACATACACTCACATAAACACACACTCTCGGGCGATTTTGCAAAACTAAAGCAAATGAAATTCTCTCTCTCTCTCTCTCTCTCTCTCTCTCTCTCTCTCTCTCTCAGGATTTGACAAAAACAAAAATTAAAATAGGCCATAATAAATCCTCCACATTCCTTCCCCCTTACTTCGCCAAATCCTTCTCACACAATACTTACATTATTTTTTTCATAACCCAGTCGCAGTCGGGAACGGGACCTCTACTCCGAGTAACTGGGCCCCCATATACTCTCTCATTCACTTCTTCCTTATCACAAGCATTCGATACATTAACACTATTCCTATCTAAATCCCTATCATCTAATATTTCATGTACAATCCCATATGCCTCGTTCACATCTGGCCCTATAATTACACTCATTTCTGTAAACAGTTCATCCATTTCATTAAAAACATTCTCAACTTCTCAAAAGATTCATTCATGCTACTTATCATTCTCCTATCTCTCATTCTCGCATTCGTCATCCTGTCTTTTACATCATCTAAGGAAAAGCCACACACACTATAAATATCATTCATACTTAACCATGATTCATCTGTATTAACACATTTTTCTTCCATACACACTTGTACATTTACACCCTTGTCATACTTTTTTCTATTCTCACTTTTACTTATAAGATTTTCCCTTTTTTCATCCTTACTTAAAACTTTCAAACACCCCTTTTTCCTATATTCAACTAACACTAATTGTTTATTTTTCAGCCCTAACTTCTCATGCATACTAGATTTATACTTGCTCATTTCTAACCAATTATTCATCCCATTCTCACAAACATTGATTCTATTCCTTCTTTACACACAGGAGGACTCACCCAGCTGAACCCTTCTTACACTCTAGTTTCCTGAATATCCTGGCTGACTTACTCCCTTTTTCCTACATACCCTAGCTACATGCCCATCTGCACCACATTCAGTACACTTACCCCGCGGCTCCTTGCACATTCTAGCATAATGACCATCCTTACCAAAATTACCACAAATCACATTCATAAGATTACTACAACATCCACTTGCTATGTGCCCAGTCAAACCACACCGATAACATTTTATCCCTTTCTCTTTCTTGCACTCGCTAATTCTATGCCCTACCTCACCACATCCAAAACAAGCATCTAGAGCCCATCTACATTCATTCTTCTTATGTCCTATTTTCCCACATCTATAACACTTCTCTTCATGGATACAACTACCTGACCTACCTTGCGGCGCACTAGCACTCCTATCCCTCCAAACCTGATTCCCTTGCCTAAACCCTTCATTTGTCCTTACAGGTATTCCCAATTTACTCCCCCTAACATTCCTATCTACTACACTATCAGCTACCCTCATCGGTCCTCTCATAACAGCATCTCTAAAACTCACAAATTCTGGCACACTTTCCTCCATTCCAGTTCTTACACTCACAGATTTACTTTCTTTCATACATCTATCCAACTCGTAATCCTCAACTATCTCTAAAATATCATCCCATGTCAATCTTTCTTTCGTCCACCTCATTTTCTCCTTCCGTTTCAAATTAACAAAGTCAGCAACATTCTCGGGTACAGTAGCCAAAAACTTCTTCATTAACTAGTTATTCTCATTTATACCTTCATCCCCATGCTTCTTCCTAGCTAAAGTTTCCAACCTACATACATACATCGATATTGCTTCTCCTGCATTCATCCGTGCTTCATCAAAATCATTCTTACGTTTATACTTAACACTCACTTTCATACGTTTTACCTGCTCAATTATTCTCTTTTTCACAGTTTCATAATCAACGTCACCTACACTCATTATCACTCCATACATCGTCAACAAATACCCAGTCAAATATTCTCCTAACTCCCTAGCCCAAACTCTTTTACTATCACCATACTTATCCTGACAATACCTCTCTTACTCCTTGAAAAATTCATATACATCCCTACTACTATGCTCATTGAACCTTTCACACCGAGGTACCTCTCTCATAAATACAGTCTTACACACATCACGTTCATTCTCACTGTTATCATCACTGCTACCTTCCTTCTTGTTTCCCACTTCCTCGCTAGAATACAAGGAATCTAATTCCACAGTCATACTCCTATCCTTGATCATACTCTTCCTAGCCCTTTTCTTACTCGCCACTTTCACCCATTCACGATCGTCCTTGCTATCAGCCTGATACTTTTTCTTCTCTTTCTTCACATCACTTTTACCTTTCTTCTCATGATTCCTATCACATTTCTGTTCATCCTTACTATGCCTTATTCCCTTATCTTCAATCTCACTATCACTGTTACTATTACTATCACTATCACTTCCTTTCCCATTATCACTAACCTTAGCCTTCTCATCCACTATCAACCCATTACCCGAAGCTGAGGACACTCCTCCGACTGCACCTTCACCCATTATAGTTTTCATCATCCCCATGACTTGCCCCATCATAGCTTCCAATCGGTTCTCCATTCGTTCCTCATTCTCCTTCATCCTCATCTCAACACATTCTTCCACTCTCTCTAGAGTTCCCCTTAACTCCCTAAGCTCCTTCTGCATCGCCTCATTCTCCCAGTTCAACCTCTCATTCTCTACAAGCAACCTTTCCTCACGCTCCTTACTCAGCCGCAATTCCTCCTTCAATACCCTTAATTGTTCTTCCATTTTTTTCAGTCTTAATTATAAATTCGTAACCTATCAGTCCTTCGTCAAAGAGTCCAGCTATCAGTCCCGCCTCAGCAGTCCCTGTTCGGGCGCCAAAATAATGTAGCGGGATGTTGCAATTACAATCCCCACACCCTTGAATCTTACTTGCTGACAATTGTTTCCTGAACACATACTTTCCCCTTACTTTATCATAAATTGGACTCTTGAACAAAAAGGACACAAAAACCAACCAAAACCTTAAAAATATATTCTTATGAATACCAAAACAATCACTTAATACTAAAAAATCACCAACCATATTCCATAACCAAAAAAATCACACTTATCACTACAAACTTAACTTACTATATATAGAAAACACATTCAAATAACCATATGAAAAACAAAACTTAAAGCTAAAAATTCTCTTCAACTCCAAATATAAACGTAATTAATATATATATTTCTGAGTGGACTCCTCCGTCCACACAAGGGCCAACAGTCTTTAATTGCCCAAAAACCACAACCTTATAGCAACTGCGACACTGACAAATATCAACACAACTGCAATGATTGATATTGGGTTGTGTGCATTGTCATCATAATCATCATCGTCATACGTAATCTTGTTCAACAGGCCAGGTCGTCAACGCTTGGTTAATCCAAATGAGCAGTCTAACACAATCAATTACAGGCCAGGTCATTAACAATTATCCAAATCAAAGCAGTCGTGCCAAGTTCCTTATTATAGCCAAGTCGTCATCAATCAATGTCACATTCAAAGAAAATCTCTCCAAAGGAGGAATCACGGCCTGCTCAAATAAAAAAAGAAAAACACTTACGAACACTCCTAACTAACTTAACTATCGCACTATAATCAAAGATAAATAATAAATAGTTCCTATCATTCACAATCACGAAGAGCAAAGATAAACAAATCTGTAATCACTTAGAAAATCAAAAAACAGTTCCAACGCTGGTAAGAAAAATATATATAATCCAGCGTTCACACAACTGTCTTAAGCTACAGTCAAATAAAAAAAACATTCGCTCTGAAACATTCACCACTGTCGTAACCTAACTAAAAAACATAAACAAACAATCTCATTTGTACCAACAGTCTTTCCCACTACAAACAATCATTCGCTAACTACCACTTATTCTTCGGCGCGCACCGCAGACACACAAACACACAAACACATAAACACACATACACACATACATACATACACACACATACACACACACAAACACACACTCTCAGGCGATTTAGCAAAACTAAAGCAAATGAGATTCTCTCTCTCTCTCTCTCTCTCTCTCTCTCTCTCTCTATATCTCTCTCCTCTCTCTCTCTCTCTCTCTCTCTCTCTCTCTATATATATATATATATATATATATCAGGATTTGGCAAAAACGAAAATTAAAATATACATAAATAAATCCTCCACAATATATATATATATATATATATATATATATATATTTGTGTCACCATGATAACACTTACTTAAAGGAGGTCACCCTAAAAGTGTTGACTCCTTCTCCTTTTAATGACAGTCCCTGTCAATTAGCTGTTCATCAGGAATTGAACAGTAGGTTTTAAGACGGTACCTGCCGCCACCACATAATGATTCAGTTCATGGACCTGCTTAGCATAGTGTTTGTAGAACAATCTGGATGATTTCCTTCCAATATATGAGCGAAGTCACTCAAAGTCCATGTACTGGAAAAAAGTTCAGTGATGATGCAACTTTTCTCGGATCTTGACCTGCGGGAGTACTGTCAGGATCGGCTCAATGAATAAAGTAGGTGAGCTTTGCACTCAGTTGTTTCAGGGACAAGTTTGATCCAGAGGTTTCCCCATTTAAAGAGCTGTCCTCCCCTGAAGTCTGATGTTCTACGAAGATAGACCTTTAGACACTCTACAGGACATGGGGAGACATCTTCCTTCAGAGGGCAGATTCTCCAGGTACTCCACCTCTTAGTGGGTACCTCGTTCTTAGCAAGAAAGGTTGGATCAGGGAAAAGATTCAGTTCTCCTGCTTCTGTGAACTGAATGTAGCCCTTATCTCTAGATAGGGCCACTATTTCACTAACTCTAGCCCCGGAGGCTATAGCGAAGAGAAAGATAACTTTTTGGGTTAGATCCTTAAGGGAACAATCTTCATTGTTCAACGATGAGGCATAATGTAGGACCTTGCACATGCCTTCGGAATCTTATTAAAGATTTCATTCGCTAGATCCACTTGAAAGGCATATAGAAGAGGTCTAGTCAAGCCTGATTTGCACGTACTAATCATGTTGGCCACCAGACCTTGATTATGAAGGTGGACAAAGAAGGACATTCAGAAGTTCAATGAAATTTCTTTCGGTCCTTTTGCTTTCACGAACGCAATCCAATTTTTCCAAGAAGACTCATATTGTCTTCTAGTTGACTTAGACTTGTATTCTTCTAAGAATTCTATATTGCCATCGTAGATTCCAAATCTTTTCCTAACCGCTAGGGCAATAAAATCATGAAATGAAGGGTTCCGGTTCTCCATGATAAAACGATGGCAATTAATTTCTTATGTTTTGAAATAGATTTAAGCTCAGAACTAGTGCCAGCCTCTGCTTAAGTTCCTTCATTAAGGAGGACAGATTGCTCTTGGGCTACTTGGGAGCTAATAGAGCTACTCCACCTCGGAAATATCTAAGCCTGTTGAGGACCTTCAGCAGGTGATTTGATGGGATGAACGATAATACCTGAGTCCATCCCTTCCATAATAGAGACATGCTGTCTATATACTCCACCAGAGGATCCTCGAATGGGGCTACATATCCATGTAGTTTCTTAAAGATGCTCGTGATGAAGAGGTCGATCTGCAGTTCCGGGACTTGTTCCCATCTGGGAGGGAATAGGTCTGCGTCCATAGACCATTCCTACTCTATCTGCTTGAACCGAAATAGAACATCCACTGTCACATTGTGGATTAATTGTATATGAACTGCTGACATGTGCCATCCCTTTAAGAAAGGGATGGTTAACTTCACCTAGATTGTATGAGACGTTCTTTAGCATTGTTGGTTGCGACGTCTCTTATCGCTTCGGTGCCCCAGATCAGTCGTAGGAAGTCTGATCTGTGTGGAGAGAGCTTCCCCACTCATAACAGGACAAGCATAGTCATGGGAATTTCGGGCTTTGACTTTTGTTTGTGAAGTGATTAACGCGGGACTGATATCGGTCGTTTTAGATCTCTTCAAACGTTTGATGTGTATTTTCTCCAGGCTCTTGACGCATCTTTCTGCTGTGCTCTTAGAACTAGGTGTGTCACTAATGCGAACTGGGGAGAGTTCATAGATTTTCCCTGTTAGCGTCTTAGAAATCTGACTGATTATCTAAGGCTTTTGACCGATCTTGCGATCTCCTTTTATATTCCCAAGTGAAATGAGAGTTGGTGTGACCACAGGCTTCAATGGTTTTTCCGCCATTGAAACCTTTGAACTGGAGAGAATCGAGACATCTAGAAGTTAATATTGCATCCGCGATGTCCCGGGAACCAGGTCATTTCCTTGGATGCACATAGACCAGCCACTTCGGGTGCTGCCCACCCCAGCCTCTCGTCCAGGTATATTGTTGCCTGAACCATTTTTGGGCTTGGTTATTATGTGACTAAGTCTGCCAATCCTCTGAAGATATTTAGGACTGTGTCTAGTCCGACACGTATCTTTCCTAGGATGTACGTTACTATCTGTACCTTGAATTTCCGATAGAAGGGGAGGGGGTGATTGACTGGAAGTTGCCACAGGACATTTTTCAGGTCTGACAAGATTACGAACCCCCCTTTGTGAAACGAGGTCCATATATTCAGAAGAATTAACATTTTGAACTTGCTGTTTTATATGAAATTGTTGTGTGGCGGCTAGTTCAGAATGACTCCGAGATTTCTTGAGTCCTACTCGTGAACACGAAACAGCCTTCCCTTAAACTCGATAGACTATAGTCTCCTTACCACCTGTATGCTCTAGAGCTTTCAGGTATACTCCTCCAGGAGGGTTTTGGATTATAGACAAAGGTAAGGGAATGATGGTGGAGACATTTCTGTTTCCCATCATACTCCCATCTTGATTAGGCCTTGGACCCAAGGATCAAAGGTCCGACGATCCTGAAGGAACCTCCCTCCTACCAGAAGCATCTTCATGCATTGAATGATCAGTAGGTTTCAACTCTTGACCACCTGCCTGTGGCGCTGTGGTCATTATGACTAGGATGTTGTTGAACAGCTCGGATATTTCCAGCCTTTCCCGCCTTTTTAGGTTGGGGACCAACAACCATGGAAGATTTTCTCTTTGAAAGGATGCCCCACTCTTAGAGAAGACTTATGTTCTTCATGGTGGCGCTCTTAATCACTTTTCTAGCTACCTTGTCTGTGAAGATGTCTTTACCCGAGATGTTCAAAGATTTTAGCTTCCTTGTTTCGTGTTTCACTGTTGCAGCAGCAAACACAAACTCTCTATATGCTCTCCTAGCCCTCATAAAGGCGTAAAAGTCCTTCACTAAGGTAGCCATATGCATTTTGGCTAAGACCACAGCATGTCTGGGGTAATTTGATAGGTTGAACACAACTGTATGTAGTTTTGTAGAAAAAGGGAAGCTGCAAGTCTCTCCTTTGTCTCTTGTTCATTATACAAGAGAAACTCAGATAGTTTAGGGAGACGTTCATTAAATTGTTGACTGGTAACATCCACATCTAATCTTCCTACTGAGAAAGTTAAATGGACTTCCTTCCAGTCCTTTTCCTGTCTGGGAAAGGCTGGTGACATAGGCTTGCACTCCTCGGGTGCAGGTCATGGTCTAACTGACTCCAATGACTTAGCAACAGTTGTAAATGCCTTCCCCATAAAGGGGTATGAGATTGAAGCAGGAGTAAGAAAGGATGGGTGCCTGTTATTCAGAGAAAATACCTTCAACTCCGAGTAACCCACCTTTTTCTGGCTACTTGACAGGATAGCCTGTGCTTTATCATGGTCGTGAATCAGGACCTCCTTCGTTTCTGTTCCTTTTCTTGACTTTGGTTCATACCTTAGTCAAACAAAACAATTAGGGAAAGCATCAAAGAGTTTGCCATTTAAGATCGGCATCACCTCCGCAAACCTCCAGGGATTGGTTTTGGAGCATGTTGGTAGGTCTTGATCCCTGGGTCTTTTGAATGACCCTTGGGAAGCAATAAGAGAAGCTTTGCAAGGCTCTATCTTGCCTTTTACTTCCTGCCTTTTGTCTTGTTTACGAAAGCTCCCTATTAGATTAGTCACTTGGATACATAATTGTTCCTTTCTATCTAATAGGGGGGTAGAAGACGAAGATGTCGACGTCGATGATTCTACAGCCGGCATAGGCGGATGCAATTTTGACACAACATTTTCCTCTTCTACCTCCGGGCACTTTCTGCCCTCTTTTCCAAAGGCTATCTGGCCGTCAGGGGATGTAATTGGCGCCTGAGACACCACTATTTCCTTACTTGCCTTCGGAAATAGTAGCTTACACATTCTATCATTAGGTAGGTAAGGTCACGGAGAAAATTTGTGGAAGCTTCTCACCCAGTTGCGTAATTTGTATAGAGCTGTATCCCTAGTCTCTGTAGACTTGGGATTCTCGAAACCTTCGGACATCAAGGTCCGACATATATTGCAAACCTGCGGGTTCCAAAACTGTACAGATCCGGAAATGATATTGCAGGGAGCATGAACCTTGCAAATATTATGACCGTAAAAATACTTACTCTTGGCTTTGCAGAAGGCTACAGCACAAGTTATCTGGTGTTCCCCCTGTAAAGAATGGAAAACAGAATGAGTATACAAAGGATTATCTCCCTGATAATCAATATGCAAAGGTCATCTTTTAACAGAATAGCTTATGATAGTAATCGATAAAGGGATAGTAGGTGACACATACTTGTGTATCCCTTACAAGCAAATGCTGTTACCTCCATTCGGTATTAACTATATGGATATTCTTCTATCAAGGAACTCCAACTCTAGGGGCTCTTACCCCCAGGGGTAGAGAAGTACTAATTCACTGTCCCTTTTTATTCTTAATACTGTGGTGTTAGGATGACTGATTCTCAATCAGAATATTAAAGAAGGGTACCCAAGCTATGTTAGAAATTACTACTGTATAATTGTACTGTAGTTTTCTATTTGCAGTATATTGCAAATTACTTGTTACAGTACAATTATATATTTTACTTCAGTCAATATGCTGCCTTTGTAGCAAGCATTAGACAGCGTGGTCCAGCTGGCATGACGCCAGCTAGACTATGAAAATAAAGACATGTATTTTGTATCCCACTCAACCTATTTCCCGTGGCCTTCCTAACAATATTAAATTATAGAGTTTCCTGATCAGGGAGGCTCAAGGATAAAGGCTCAAACATTTCAGGGTTAGGAGTGGAACACCCCGGCCTTGAAGATATTTAGTATTGTAGGGTAATCCAAAAACTGATTCCTAATCAAAATATTAAAGAAATTATATTAATTCAATATGGGATTGAGTTCAGCAAATACTTGTGTAGGAATAGCCAAGATATATTGGAAAAAACTACTAGTATAATATATATAGTAGTTTTCTATCTGCATCATATTCTATACTGCACATATACTAACTACCTGTATAACATATACTGTAGTTCAGTCGGCATGTTGCCGGCATAGCTATATCTTGCAGGCATATCCAGCATGCTAGCTAAAGAGAGAGATATAGCATGGAGTAAAGGCTACTCCTTACTGTGAATGTATAGAGTAATTGAGGGTGTAAAAGTCTAATTTTACTGCCTTTCTCCCGAAAATAGGTTCAATTGGAAGGGGGAGAATGTACCATTCAGGCTTCCATCCAGCTACAGTACTATTGCCGGCAAGGTGCTGCACATACACTGCCGGCAGGCTAGCCTCTAAGAGTACCAGTACAGTCGGCGTGCTACCGTCTGAGTCAGCACCTATCTGTGCCGGCCTGGCCGGCGGTACTCCGGCAACAGGACCTGTGACCAGCAGTCCAAGGGAGAACTGAAGAACCTTGGGGAACGGAAGGGACTTCCCACTCATAGCCATCATGGCTACCAGGAGCTGCCAGCCACCGGCAGCCATCTTGGCTGCTGGCAAACGCCAGTCACCGGCAGAGGCCATAGTTGCCGATAGATGATGTGGCCACCGGCAGTATGTATTGCTGCCAGCAGCCATCAGGGCTGCCGGGAGTTGAAAAATACATGGTCAGTGACATTCAACATGGCCGCCGACAGTTGTCATGGCTGCCTGGAGCTAACATAGCTACCGGCAGCTGGACAGAGGTCGTACAGAGGGAGTCTGGCAGCTCCGGCAACAAACCGGCAAGGGTAAGGTTGCAGGACGCCGGTCCAGTGAAAGACAATCGCTCAGCCATCAAAAAGTGGACGGAGGGGAAAGGAACAGAGGCCTGTATAGGGTGTGGAAGCAACTAGCAAAGTTTTCAGTCTTACCACACCTTAAAGAAACTCTGTTTCGGTATCGGCAGTTTCCTAGGTGATAGGAGAGACTGAGTTCCCCATCCCAGAGAATGCCAATACAGTTAAGGAGACGTCGTCATTGCCGCCTCCTCTTAACAAAGGAGAAACAAAGTTCCAGTGCTGCCATCATCCTAGGGAAAAGAAGAATAATATTCTTCAGCCTAGGGGACTGCGAGCACAGGACTAGTCTTCTAGACCGAAAGAAGAAGATGGTATCCTACCACTACTTCAAGTGCGGCTAGGGAGGCTGGCCTCTAATGTCAGCATCCTCGCCGGCAGGGGAATGGTGATATCCTACAACCTATTCACCCTGCCGGAAGGTTGCTGACACAAGACTAAATATTTTGAGATTCTAACTAAATCCCAAAACCTGCTGGTATACCACAACCTGCGTTTAAGGGAAGACACAGAAAAATCCTAAGATAGTCATGTCTGAATAAAATTCAGGGCAAGACCACTAAGGTTATAGCCTGAAGCTACACTCAGAAGGAAAGAGAGATTACCCTTAAATCTCCTAGGGGACATGTAATGTTTCATAAAATTCTATGAAAAACAATACATTAGGTTAACCGGGGAAATGTCTGAAGATATAATAAATCACCTAAGTTAGGTTACCTAGGCATGTCGAGATCTCGGTTACCAAACTCACTGAAACTCTAAATATATGATCGACATGGAAAACGAAATTATGTACATTATCAATATCCTTACAAGTATAATTTGCCTAAATAGCTATAAAATTAAATAATCAATTAATGCTATCAAAAACCGGAAAAGTCGTTGGGCTAACTAAATAACGCATGCCTAACGAACGACCGTGTCAAGGCCGCCTCCAGTAACAGGCCTAGTTCCTAGGCACAATAAATTTCTCCAATTTTACTGTGAAACAGGAGCTAAAATATACTCATTGTAAAGACTCGATACTCAACTTTCTAGAGGCGGAAAGAGATAGAGAAAGCATAATTATAATCCTTGCAAAACAATCGAAAAAGTTAGATCAACAGGGAATAGCACCGAGCAAAATCGCTACAAAATAAGGAATGTCCGCATCCTGGTAATGGCGCTGTTTTCATGCTCAATAGTAGTACGAGAAAGGGGGTAACTTTGCTACGGCTCCCCTTCTATTCTGTCACACCCTCCTCGAAGCGTGAACGCTATTAAGGGTGCAGATTGCTATATGGCGTGTCAAGAATACGTCTTCTGATATGAAGCGATATCCTTGAGAGAAAATTTAAGGGTATTTGCACCAGGAATTAGAATTGTGGGTATTTAGAGGTAAAATTCGCTGGGAATATCACTGTAGTACATATATCCCTTAGGAAGCTACTTTAAGGAACTTCAATTAGGTGGACATGGCTTGAGATATATATATATATATATATATATATATATATATATATATATATATATATATATATATATATATATATATATATATATATATATATATATATATATATATATATATATTGCACCACCTGTGTCGTTCATAGTAAAAACATTTCTCTTTCTTATATAAATTATTCTTTGTATTTTCGCTCTCCCCTCACCCTGACAACAACTTTCATGGACATGTCTGCTTTTCTCATTGTTAACTGTTAACATATCCGGTTGCCGGTTGGACAAGTAATAGCATGTTATATTTTTCTACCTTCTTGCCGGGACCTAGTGTGTATATATACCCGATATGTCTGTGATAGAGTACTCCGTTGCTTCCACCTCGTTCCTCCCACATTTCTCCCTTCACTGGTACTCTGGCGGACTCCCCGGAAATTAGCGTCGCCCCACTCCAACTTTCAGCGTTCGCCAGCGAAGAGGCGTTTGCGTGGTGTCAGTGCGCAGAAGTCCAGTTACGCATCAAGGGTGTGACTCGCTCAATCACTAAAGTAGATTATGTTCTTGCGGCAATAGCTGAGGACACCTTCCCGGAAATCTATGTGAACATGGAGACACCCCAATAACGTATGACGCCATCAAAACATACCTTCTGCAGCAGTTCTCGCCGTCACCAGCCGCCAGTAGAGCAAAACTTTTTCAGCTCTCTCAACAACCAAAGGGCATCTCTCGCGTCACGGAAATGACCAGAATTGCTTGCTTGCAACCTGCCGCAAACAGCTCTACTCGTGAGGTGAACCTACTTCATGCCCTTAGATATACGCCGTTTACCTGAAACCCTACGTGCTGCCATACCCGATGTCGATATTTTTTACCTGAACGACTCGATGACCAATGCTGACACCCTTATGGACAGCCACTTCACGGCCTTCAAGACCTCCTTCAAGGCCTCCACACCTGACAAAGATGGCACCTATGCAAGGTCAACCAAAGCTGACGTGAAAGCCGTAAGACACAAACGCCTACCCTGTGATGTGCCAAGTGGCAACAAAGCAACCCATCACCCACCACTCGCTCGAGCCCCAACTAACGACTTCTACAGCCACTTACTGCCGCTGATCTGTTGCAGTTTTGCTACTATCACTCCAGATTCAGGGTTGCCGCGAAGAAATGTGGCAAGGATTCTCAGTGGCTAAAAAATGTGTAAGTAGGCCATCGTTCATGGCGGTTGCCACCCGTGCTTCTAATCTTGTCTTCTTACATGATGCCAAGGGAACTCTTCAGGACTCAATGTAGTCTGTCTAAGTCTTCCGATGTACGCCTGGTAGCGGCCAACAGATCTGCGATACCCACCTACGGTTACGAGAACCACATTATTGTTTGGAAAAGGCAAATTTGATTGGAAATTTCTCGTTGATAACGTCATATTGCCAATCCTCAGTGCGGCTTTCCTCTCTCATTTCCAGATTATGGTCGATGTTACCCACCAACTATTGGCCAACATAGACTCATACTTGTCGACACCTCTTCAACCCTCTAACCCTCCAACTTTGCTCAACATATCAGGGCACCCACGGATGCTTATGCCCGCCTCTTCACGTCGTACCCGTAAGTTTTCTGTGTTGAACTTTGCCAAACGCCCATGTCTCCTGCCAAACACATTGCCCTTCAGTCTTTGGCAAATTCAGACGTCTGGCGCCGGATGGATTCGCAGCCACCAAACAGACGTTCGCTAAAATGTAAGAAATTAACCTTTGCCAAAAGGCCTCCAGCCCATGGTCGTCACACTTACACATCGTCCTGAAGAAAGACGGCGTCCTCCTTGTGTGCAGGGATTACAGGGGCATGAACATGCAAAAAGAACCGGATCACTACCCCTCCTCAAAACATTTCCGACGTGACCTCCTACTTGCACAATACGAAGGTTTTTTCCACACTCAACCTCTAGAAGGGGTATTATCAGGTGCCTATGAGCCAATATGACATCCCCAAGACCGCCATCACCACTCCCTTCGGAACACACACCTTCAATTACTCCTGTTTTTGCCTTCATAATGCTAGGGTTACTTTCTAATGTCTCATTGATGGCATCTTAGGGGACCTCCCATTCTTCATATATTACGTGGAGGACATACTTGTGTTCTCTTCTTCAAAAGATGAACACCTCCGTCTCATGTGCATCGTGCTTAACCGCTTGCAACAAAATGGCATTGTTATCCGGTAGGACAAGTGTACCTTTGGCTCTAACGAAGTGTCGTTCTTAGGACACCACATCACTCCTAAAGAAGTCATTCCCTCCCTGAGAAGGTAACAGCTATTCATAACTTTCCCGCGCCCTTGACCGTCTAAGCATTGCTGGAATTCTTGGGCATGATCACTTATTATCACCATTTTGTAACAGCCATTGCCACCACTCTTGCTCCCCTCTACGCCACCCTCGAGGGAAAGCCAAAAGACCTCAAGTGGGATCCTCTTCAAGAACCAGCCTTCTGCAACGTAAAGGATGCCATTTCAACCACTACTGCTCTCACTTTTCTCTTCCCACATGCCCCTCTCCATCTCTCCTCCAATCCCAGCGATGTCGCTATTGGTGCAGTACTCGAACAGGTGGTCAATGGCTCGCCCGCCCATTGGACTTCTTCAGCAGAAAACTGTCCGAGGCAGAATCTGGTTATTGTGCCTTTGATCACAATTTGCTGGCATTGCACGTAGCTGTCTATTACTTCTGCCATTTCTTAGAAGGAATGCTCATCATCCTTCGCAGAGACCAATTGCCTCTGGTGCACGCCTTCACTCCACAATCTGACGCCTGGACCGCCCGTCAACTCTGACATCTCTCTATAGTAGCTGGAAACAATTGCACCCTTTAACATGTCCTTGGGAAAATGAATCCCGTTGCCGATGCCCTGTCAAGAAGTGCTCTGGCTGTCATTCAACTGAGATTGGATTACAACTCCTTGGCTGAAGCCAACAACAGTATCTAGAGTATCAAGTATATAGGACATCCTGCACATCCCTTCGTTGGGAAGACATCCCCCTCAACGACTCAAGCACCAATCTCCTCTGTGACATCAGTACTGGCAGACCACAACCGTGGATTCCTGTTCCCATGCCCCAACAGGTGTTTGATTTCATTCACAGGCTTTCACAACCCTCGGGCCGTTCTACTGCACAGATGCTGAAGACTAAGTTCATTTGCTACGGCATTACTAAAGATGCGAAGGATTGGGTCCATGCCTGTAGTTTTGGCCAAACTTCCAAAGTATATCAACACACAGATTCATCTCCTGAATCTCAGCGTCGTTTCACTCACATTAACGTCGACGTTTTAGGCCCCCTACCCACATCACCAGGACATTGTTACCTGTTTACCGTCATCGACCAAATCAGTCGTTGGCCTGAAGCTATTCCCATGGAAACTGTGATGTCCACCTAATTTACATCTGCCATAATGTCAGGATGGATAGCAAGATTTGGTATCCCTGAGAATATTACTTCTGAGAGGGGTCCCTTTTTCACCTCTCAATTGTTGACATCATTAACGAATTTCCTGGACATCACCCTACATCAGACAACTGCCTATAACCACGCTGCCAATGGAATGGTTGAACGTTTTCTTTGCACCCTCAAAGCAGCTTTGATGTCCCACTGCAAGGACTCCAAATGGTTTACTATGCTTCCCTTGGTATTCCTAGAAATAAAGAACTCTCTTAAAGACGCCCTGGAAGTCTTGGCAGCTGAAATGGTGTATGATGACCTGTTCGTCGTCCCTGCCGAATTTTCTCCTTCTGCCACCTCCTACAACAATCTCTAGCGCATACGTCACGTCGTGGGAAAATCTACTCCATGCTGCCAGACTAACAGCCCCCAGAAAAGCATCACATACCGACAGACTTACACTCTGCAATGCAACTCGTCCTACGCAACGACACTACCCAGCCACTGCTAACGCCCCCTTACACGTGCCGTTTTCTTGTGATCTGGCGCAATCCGAAAGCCTTCCTATTAAACATTCGTGGAAAAGAAGACTGGGTCTCCATTGATCGTCCAAAACCTGCTTATCTCCGGCCATACGACCCGCCTACAGTTCTCTTCTCTAGACCAGGGCTCCTTATTTAACATGTAGAGTATGTCATTTTTTGGGGGGAGAGCCATGTACCACTCGTATGTTACACGATCGTACATAGTAACGACCATTTTCTTTTTTGTATATATTATCCTTTGTATCTTCGCTTTCCCCTCGCACTGACAGCAACTTGCATAAACCTGTCTGGTTTTCTTATTGTTAACTGTTAACAGAAACGGTTGCCGGTTGGACAAGAAATACAATGTTGTATTTTGTGCCTTTCTTACCTGGACCTAGTGTGTATGTACACCCGATGTGTCTGTAATAAAGTACTCAGTTGCTTTCATCTATCTTTTTGAGTCACAACCTACTCTCGGCACATCATAGTATATATATATATATATATATATATATATATATAGATAGATATAGATAGATAGATAGATAGATAGATAGATAGATAGTATAAAATATCACTGAAATCAGATGGAGCCAACGCCAAAAATAGAGCTTCAGCTTGGATTTGATGGTAATTTCTTTTATGATATTATCGCAAATATTACGGTATTCGTGTAAAAGATAACTTTGCCTATGGTCATTTCAAGCTTGTTTAGGGCTAATGAGATGTTAAATGTCTATTGAGGTCAGAATATAATAGCAGGCAGTCATATGTATCAGGTGATTAAATATATTTATCTAAGAATATAAAAACATGAAGAGCAATTTATGTCATATATAAACTAATTCACCTTTTCATATTATTGAATGGATTTTTTTCTTTTTCAATTCTATGCATTTACATAACATTCATTGGTATCAAAATCATATTGAGGAGGAGCGCATTGCCGTTTAATTCAGTCTGAAAATATATATATTTCCTTAAATGTATAAGTAATAATAATACAGTAAATAATATTCAAAGCTAATGCTATTCCACTATAACAGTAGTGATGATTGATTAGTTTTTTGGTTATTGCTAGTTATCAACAGAAATAATTGAATACCGTTATTAAAATTTAGTTTTTTCAGTTTTTTATTAAATGTGAATTAATTTTGCTCCGGGCCACGGACGACATTCAGCAATGAAGTGCGGGTAGGGGTAAATGGAATAGTTGAGCTACATTGTACTGAGAGTTGGGCACCGAGATAGAAAGCCTCACACCAACATGGTAGAGGGCAAAAAAAAAAAGAAGTGTAAAGATAATTAAATAATGTCTATAGTAAACCACATGAAGCTTACAGATAACTTTACCACATTATGATGGGTAGCTGGCTGACAAGTTTTTCAAATAAAAAAAGGGACATTCTTGATATATATATATATATATATATATGTATATATATATATATATATATATATGTATATATATATATATATATATATATATATATATATATATATATATATATATATATATATATATATATATATATATATATATATATATATATATATATACACACATATATATATATATATATATACGATATATATATATATATATATATATAAAGCTGATTAAATTGTCAATGACATTGATGCAAACCAAGTCATTTCTGATTAAATTAATAAAAAATAATTCAATTTATTACAATAAGATAACAAAATAAGATACCCTAATATTCCATTCAATGCAGAATAATAATGCCACAAAAATGATTATTAGTAGAACAAAAATACAATTATAAGTGCGATAACTTCTTAAACAGAATTATTATGCGTCAGCGTAACAAAATAGTAATAATTGCAAAGTGCCAATCGAAAGCATTGGTATTGGTTGTAAGCGAAGCAGGCCCCTGGCGAAGTGACCATCATAATCCTCCATTTCATGGTAACAAGAAATAGTTAATATAATCCTTAAGACTTTTCGGATTTTTCGTCCTCAAGGAAAATACAAATATCTACGTTTGTGGTTGAGACATCTAGGTTACGATTTTTTTTCTACGAGATATGAATTTTTCATGTTACCAGGTCATCATGGTGCAGGTTTTTGTTTCAGAGCATGAAAAGGTATCAAAATATATACTTTATCAAAATTAGAATTAAACAGGAACTGTCAACCTTAAGTAACATTAACCCTGTATCACGAGAAAAGTACAGGTAGGTTATTTGTTAAAAATACAAATTATGAAGCAGGTTTCATTTCAAATTTGGTCATGAGATATAACTACATTTTCAAACATTGTCATTCTACGATGATCAGCAATAATGAAACCTTTTAATGACCTTTAAACGTTTCTTTTCACTTTTACTAGACTTTGATGGTCTACGATAATGAGAAAAATATCTTGTTTTATGTGAACGATATAATATATGGCCCTGTATAAGAGATTGAGCTTCAATGCCATCATCATCATCCTCATCCTATTCATGGTAATAATAATAATAATAATAATAATAATAATAATAATAATAATAATAATAATAATAATAATAATAATAATAATAATTGATAATAATAATAATAGTAATAATAAAATTAATAATAAGCATAATTAAAACGTTCTATTATCTACAGTGGTAAGAGAACATCAGCATAAATCAAGTTTTTGGTATTGAAGTAAACCAATAAAATAAGCAACATTAAAACTTTAAGAGTTTGAAATTAGTACCGGTATATCTTTCGGTGGACAGAATGCATTGTAAGAATATTGATTTTTTTTCTAAGTACTAATAAAACAAAATACACATTCCATCCATTTGCATAAATAATTATATGGTTTTATTTATACATTTTATATATATATATATATATATATACATACAGTATATATATATATATATATATACATATATATATATATATATATATACATACAGTATATATATATATATATATATATACATACAGAATATATATATATATATATATATATAATCTATTTTTGGGTGAAGTAGCCATGTCGTCGTAATGGAAGTTCCTGATTGGTAGCTTCCTAGGGTATATTTGACTACAGTGATATTCCCAGAGACTTTCAACTTGAGGTATCCAGAATTCTAACTCCTGGAGCGAGTATCCCTAAATAAATCTAACAGCGATATCGCATAATATCACAAGACGTATTCTTGACACGCCACATAGCTATCTTCACCCCGTACAGTATTATCGCTTCGAGGGGTTATAGTGACAAGAATCTAAAAACGAGAATAAAAAGAGAGCCGTTAATATGGTATCTCTCCTATTCCGTATCCAGTGTGTATCTGACTAATATGTCACCACAATCTTTATTCCTTGTAGAGATACATGAGGTGCTACAGATACTGTATTAGAAAGAGGGGTCAATAAGCCCTTTTAACCATAAAAGGAAGGGTGGGTCCATCAGGACAACATGGCTACCTCACCCAAAAATAGATTTTTTGCTTCGCTCAAAATCTGTTTTTTGGCCTCAGGCCATGTCGTCCTGATGCAAGTTTACCAGAGCATTACTGTATCTGTGGATTCTCAACCTGTACCATACCCTCAAGAAAGTATTTTCATGGTCCGTCTAGACCTAGAGACCTAGAATGTTACCGTCAGACATCATTTCATCTAAGCATGAACTATGTTAGTGCATCCTGCCCCCTACAGAGAAGAGTCGAACTAGACTCTGGAAAAGTCTCGAGGAGTAAATATTACCTTTGGATGACAAAATGACAATCCTGTATAGTGGTCTCACCCTATACATTATAAAGCAAAGTTTGTATAAGAGTCACCAATGTCAGTATGAATTACTGACATCTCCCCCAGTGTGTTTACTCTTATTAAAGTATCGGACAACAGTTGTGTCCGTATAGGAACAAATTTTGCCTTTCCACCATCACCCCTTAGGGTAGAGCATTAATCCTTCCTAAGTAAGGGTTAAAGCGAGTGAATGTTTGCTTGAAGTGAGGAACAATCTTAAAAGACATTCCATGTTAAAATTATCCATATTTTAAACTTAATGCTCCGTACATTTCTAATAAATGAGTGTGGGCGAATAAGATGCGAAGTTCACTATGAACTAGTTTATTGAAAATTAATAAACATATAGAACAGTCAACATTTATAAAATTTAAAAAAATATGGGTGATATCTATAAAAGCATAAAAAAAAAAGTAAACAGAAAATATTGTTTCGTCTAAGAAAGGAAAGAGATTTGCCACTTTAATCGAATTATTGATAATGTTGATACACACTGTATACTGTTCATTCTCATTAGCGTAAAAAAACGCTTTGCACATGTGTCCGTATTATGCTAAGTCCACCAAAGTCAATGGAACAGTTCGTAAGGACACGTTAGTGTCCTATCATTCAGTGTGTAGAAACACTCTTTGACAACACACCCACCCTTAATTAATCTTCCAAAATTAATTTCACTGTTCCTCCCAGATATAAACAGTAGGTTTAAGAATTCTACCTGCTGCTACACAAACCTTTTGAGTTGCTCCACTTGCTAGGCATAATGCAAAAAGAACACCTTGGATGACTACCATCCGGTGTACGAACGAAGATGTTCGAAGTCCATATAATTAAGAAATTTATGGAAGAGGCAACTGTCCTCGGATCATGACGTACGGGTGTACTGTCTGGATCCTCTCTGCAAATAAAATAGGTGAGTTTCGCCGTAAGTTATTTCAGAAATAAATCTTACCTCGAGTTTTCTCCTGTGAACAACTGTCCTCCCTTGAAGTCTGAAGTTCTATGAAGATAGACCTTTAGGCACTCTACTGGACATAGAGATGCATCTTCCTTCAGAGGGCAGATTCTCTAGGGACCCCACCTGTTGGTGGGTAGCTCGTTCTTGGTAAGAAATGTTGGGTCTTGAAATAGATCAGTTCTCCCTCCAAGAACTGGACGTGGCTTTCCTCTTTAGATAGAGCCACTATTTCACTAACTCTGGCCACCAAAGCGAGTGCAAAGAGAAATATGACTTTTTGAGTCAAATCCTTCTAACCACACTCCTCATTGTTCATTATTTAGACAAAATGAAAAATCTTATCCAGTGACCATGAAATGGGTCTTGGAGGCGCTGAGGGATTAAGCTTAGCACAGGTCTTCGGAATTCATTAAGAACGTCGTTAGAAAGGTCGATATGAAAGGCATATAGTATCGGTTTTGTCAAGGCAGACTACACATTGATATTGTGTTGGCTGCTAAATCCTGCTCATGAAGGTGAATGAAGAATGATAAACAGAGATCTGTCGAATCTGTCGAGATTTCTTTTGGTTTCTTTGCCTTGACAAAGGACACCAGCTTCTTCCATGATGCCTCATATTGTCTTCTGGTTTCCTCTAAAAAGTCTCTACTGTCTCTTGATACCCCGAATCTTTTTCTCATCGCTAAGGAGAGAAAATCATGAGATGCAGCTTCCGGGTTTTCTGTGATGAAGCAAAGACAGTTGACTTCTGTACTCACTGAGACAGTGTTGGATCCGGTAGCGGTACAAACTTCAGTCGTAGTTCCAATGAGAGAGGGAACCACACACTGTTTGGCCACTTGTGGGCCACAATTGCCGCTTTCCCTCTGAAGGATCTCAGTTTGTTGAGGACCTTCAAAAGGAGATTGTGCGGAGGGAACAGGTAAATCCTAGATCATCTGTTCCAGTCTAGGGGCATAGCGTCCACTTCCTCCGCTAGCAGATCCTCGTATGGGGACACATAACGATGTATTTTCTTGTTGTCTTTCGTCGCAAAGAGGTCTATCTGCAGTTCCGGGACTTGGCTCAAGATAGAGGAGAACGATCTTGCGTCTAGGGACCATTCTGACTCTATTGGTGTAAACCTGGATAGAGCGTCCACTGTCACGTTGCGGAACCCTTGAATGTGAACTGCTGACAGGTGCCATTTCCTTCTTTCCGCCAAACGAAATATGGCCAACATCACTTGGATGATTTGAGGCGACCTCGACCCTTGTGGATCCAGGCATCTCACTATCACCTCGCTGTCTAGAACCAATCTTATGTGGGTCGAGTGGTGAGGAGATACTGAAGTACTGCCATGGCTTCTAGAAAGTTTATGTGAAATGACTTGAAAAGATTGGACCAAGCTCCTTGGACTCTCTTCTGGTGAGAGTGTCTTCCCCAGCCTTCTTTTGAAGCATCTGTGTGGATAGTAACTGATGGGGGAGCAGGTTAAAAAAGTATTGATTTCTTCAGTCGGTTGGCTTTGGACCACGGCCTGAGAAGCATTCGCAGTTGAGTCGGTAGTGGTTTCATCAGATCTCTTCGCGCGTTTGATGTATATTTTCTCCAGACTCCTGTCGCATCCTTTAGCTGTGCTCTTAGCACTGGATCTGTTATCGAAGCAAACTGTAGAGAGCCAAGTACTCTCTTCTGTTCGCATCTTGATATCGGTTTGGATTTTAGTAGTCTCTGGACATGTCCTGCTATTTCTTTCCTCTTCTTCCCAGGAATGGAAAGTCGATATGACTCCAAATTCCAGTGGCTTCCCAACAACTGAAATTTTTGAGCTGGAGATAGTCGAGACTTTTTGATGTTGATCTTGAATCCCAGATGTTCCAGGAACTGGATCACTATCTTGGAGACTTGCATGCATTCTGTTCTGGATGCTGCCTACACTAGCCAGTCGTCCAAGTAGGCCAATACCTGGATCCCCTTTATGAGTAATTGATGGACAGCTGCGTTCGCAAGCTTCGTCAAAATCCTTGGGGCTATGTTTAGCCTAAATGGCATGGCTCTGAAGGCATAAAGTCTTCTTTGTAACTTGAAGCCTAGGTATGAGGAGAGGTGACGATTAACTGAAACGTGTCAATAAGCGTCAGACAAGTCTATAGAGACGGTATATGCACTTTTGGGCAGTAGGGTCCTTATGTGTTGAAGTGTCAGCATCCTGAACTTGTAGTTCACTATGAACTTGTTGAGTGGCGATAAGTCCAGAATGACTCTGAATTTTTCTGAGTCCTTCTTTGAAACACAAAACAGCCTTCCTTGGAACTTGATGGACTTAACCTTTCGGATTACTCTTTTCTCTAAGAGTTCCCGGACATATTCTTCCAGAACGGGGGTAGATTGTTGGAAGAACTGAGGAAATTGAGGTGGAGGACTGCTCCAGCTCCATCCTAGTCCATTCTTTATTAGGCTGTGGGGCCAGGGATAGAAGGTTCAACGATCACTAAATGGCTGTAGTCTAACTTCTACTGGAAGCATATCACTTCTGCTGTTGTGGACCTGAGGCCTTGCCTCCTTGACTGCGTCCTCCCATGAATCCCCTTCCCCTTGAAGGGCGTCTAGAAGAACCTCTGGCTGTTCCTCCAGCCTTTGAGCGAAAGGAAAAAGTCTGCCTTTCAAAAGTTGGGCTAAAAATCGGCGAGTGTGCCGCCACTTGTTGAGGTACCAACTGGTACGTGGCTGTAGGTTGTGCCACCATCTGAAGCACCGTGGTTGCAAGAAGTTGCTGTTGTTGCTGTCGGTAGGGCTTAGCCAGCCGAGAGGATAGCCTAGGCTTTTTGTCTTCTTCTTGGGTTGGGGACCTTCATCCTGAGAAGTCTTTCTCCTAAGATTTAAGCCTCACTTTTGGAGAAGGTTCCTCTTCTCCGTGGCAGCCTTATCTACTACCTCTTTAACCACTTCGTTGGTAAAGAGGTCCTTACCCCAGATGCAAGAGGAGATCAGCTTCTACGGTTCGTGCCTCACCGCAGCCAAGGCGAACACGAACTCTCTACAGGCTCTCCTAGCTTTAATAAAGCTATAGAGATCCTTCGTAACTGTTGCCAGATCGGTTTTGGCCACTACCATGAACATGTCCTGGTTCTTGGGGTCACTTGCCATCGTTTCTAATGTCGTTTGAAACGACATCGATGCCGCAAGTCTTTCTTTCGTCTCTTGCTCTCTGCGCAAGAGAAGCTCCGACATCTTTGGAACTTCCTCACCAAACTGACGTTCGGCAATATCAGCTTCCAGCTTCACAACTAAGAAGGTAAGGTGGATGTCCTTCCAGTCTTTTTGGTCCCAGGGTAAAGGTCAGGGATAACGGCTTGCATTCCTCCAAGGAGGGGCATGGTTTCCCCGTCTCCGCTGTCTTCAAGTCTGCCTTATATCCCTTTTCCATGAAGGGGAAGGCTCTGGTTGGAGAGGCCACAAAGGTTGGAAGCTTCTTACTCAAGGCTGGTACCTTTGAGTTCGTGAAGACCCTCTCTTTCATCGAGCTTGCTAGTAATGCCTGTGCTTTACTATGGTCAAGGACTATGACCTCCTT
>NC_090733.1:34038575-34063575 GCF_036898095.1 Palaemon carinicauda
TATTCATGTCAAGTACTAAATTATTTATATTTAACCTGAGAACTCCCGTAATACATTATTTGACATTTCAAAAGCACTTTTTTTCTGGCTCGTCGTTGTAATTTGATGGCACCTAATATTTTTTCATGAAAAAGGCAGATTTAGAATACTAAAAGGGTAAGGTACATATCATCAATTTGATCAAACGTTTTACTCAAAAAAAAAAAAAATAGGTCACGTTGATGTTAGTCATGAAACGATAATACTGAATGGGAAAGTGCCAAGATTCATCAACATTTATTGTAAGTTTTAAACTTTTCCTTTATTTTACCAACGCTTTATAGAATTGGTAATCTATATTTGCTTCGAACAAAATCAATTATATAGATCCAATTAACTGAATAAAAATATGGCTAAATGATAGGTGATGTTCACTTTATATTGTGAAATTTAATTGTCATTTAAATGGTAAATAGGTCTTTAGCAATGGGGATTTGGAATGATCAGATAATAAGGCATATAGAACGTAATTTTATGAGTATTTCATAATTGTGGGCCGGTTAAACATTGCTTTTTGAGGTAATAAATTCAATTATAATACCTACCTGTACACACGATAAAAGATTAAGGTGATCTTAATTGCATTCAGTGTTTATCTAAAATGTTCTTTTGAAAATCGTCCTGTTTTACAAACGATCGTCCAAATACCTTCAAAAACTTTCAGTTTGAATCACCGTTAATTTTTCCATACTACTTGAATCAATCCGATTGATAAGCCATTTCCCGTCCTTATGCAAACTTGTATACCTTTCTACTATTATTTCTATATCATCTAATACTACTTGTAGTAACAGTAATAGATTTGAGTATCTATTACCAATGTTAATCACAATTATAGTGATACTGAGACTGTATAAGGTGATCTTATTCATCAACCATGTTAATTAAAGCTAAATTGCATTTTATGTATATGGATTGTTTTTTTTTCTTTCATTTTTTATTATGTACGACTGCTACTATGGATTCGGTCTTCATGGTGTAGGGTCAAATTGGATCTAAAATCATAATAACGATAAACTGAAATCCTAACCTATTATCTCTCTCTCTCTCTCTCTCTCTCTCTCTCTCTCTCTCTCTCTCTCTCTCTCCAAATAAATTCACGTTTACATACCGAAAAAAAAATACACACATATTTAACTATGTATCAAAAAGCTTTTCAATAAAAAGATCCATCACCCCAATGAGTCAAGGTCTACTTTGGCCCAAATATGTTTGAGAGACGAAAATATAACAAACTAAATCTATTAAAAAAAAACGGCTTAAATTTACCATAAATTGTAAATGAGAAAATGTGAAGAAATAAAAAAAAATCTTCATACACCTATAGTTATTGAATCGTTAAAATCTTGAATACAAACATTCAGAATTCGATAAAATGTCAGAATTTTTTTTTCTGACCATCACAAATACCCTTTTTTCCTGAAAACTACAAAATCTTTAAAAACCTTCGTATTAGTATAATGAATTAATATACATAACAGAATAAATACATACTTGCATATACATACATACATACATACATACATACATATCCCAAATAAAACTGATAATCACATACTTTGATTAGCCTTTGTACCATACATGTTTCATACATGGCCATACAGTGTAATACTACTGCTTTATATCTTGCTTTCTCATGCACTGATAAAAAAGATGTTTAAGCTACCTATCGCTTTTTTCAGTGTTTGAATCTTTAACACTTTTGTATACAAGTTCAATATCATGTTGAAAAAACGTCATATTCTTTCCCCTTACCTTTCTATTACAATTGGTGACTTCCAGAGGATCATCTCCCTACTCTTTTTTCGATGCTGCTCGCTGATAGACAGACACTTTGACCTGCGCTTTATAGCTTTAAGTATCCCATTTACACAGCAGAGAAACATTCAACTGGTTTCAGCAGGCCAAAGTTTAGTTTTGCATCAAGGGCACACTAGATCAAGTACCAAATCAGGCTACTTCCTCCGGTGACACAAGCACTCTTTTCCAGTAAGCCAGGATTGGCGATGTTATCAAGGGGATTCCAGCATAGTGTATAACTGCCTCAAAACAACCCCCGGAGCAGTACTCACCATCACAAGATGTCTGTATAGCGAAGATTTTCCAGGTCTTTCAACAGTTGTTGGGGCATCAAAAGGCTTTGCTCACACTCAATTAAATGACCAGTGTTGCTCGCCTCCAATCTGCAGTAGACTGCTCTCCTCGTGAAGCGATCCTTCTTTGTGGCCCCTTGGTACGATGCATAGCTGAACCTGTATGTGCTGCCATCCTGAGGTAGATACCTTGTCCATGGAGGACCTGATGAGCAACGTTGATACCCTTATGGACAGCCACTTCCTCAAATTCAAGACCTACAATAACGGCTCTACTCCTGACAAAGAGGAAAACTATTCAACACTAACCAACACTGAAGTCAATGAGGTGAGACATAGAACCCCACCCTTTGACATGCCGAAGCAGTGAAAAAGATGTTCACCACTCAAATATGATCACACATTGCTTATTCTTAATCTAAAGACCTTTACAGCAGCTAACTGATGACCACCATCCACAGTTCTGCTACTACCACTCTAGGTGGGGGCTCTGGCAAAGTGATGCATATATGATTGGTAGCAACGAAGCAACTTATGATTAAGGTATTGCCTGTGGTGGTGGCTTCCCATGACACTAGACTTTTCTTTTATATGATGCACGTACAGGTTTGTGGTTTTTGGTAGACATTGGTGTTCGTCATTCCCTTGTACTAAATTCACTCTACAGAACACTACGTAGTCATTCTAAGCCTTCTAAAGTTTGACTGGTAGCCTGAAAGGGATTTTAGATCCCCACCCACAGTTACGAGACACACACATTATCGTTTTGGAGTGCCAAATACCTTTGGGAATTCCTCATAAGTAACGTAACACTGCCCCTTTTGGGTGCGGATTGCCTTGCCCCTTTTCACTTCCTGGTTAATGTGTCACATCGATGCTTGGACATTGCAGTCTCATACTTGTCCACACCTCTTCAACGCTCCCCCTCCTACCTCGTACTCTTTATCTGCCTACGCTAACCTCCTCATGTCATACGCAGAAGTCTTCCATCAAGAACTTCACCAAACACCCACATTCAGGTCAAACATGATATTTATCACCACATCAAAGCCCTATGGCCAACAGTGTGTGTCAGATTCAGAAGGGTGGCCATGGATTGTTTGGGTAACTGCTAAACAAACGTTCACCGCAATGAAGGAGATGGACCTTTGCCAAATAGCCTTAAGCCCATGGTCATCCCTTTACTGATTCAATCTGAAAAGGGATGGCTCCTAGCACCTTATGGGGATTTATATATGTCTGAAAAATAACAAAGAACCGGATAACTACCCCATCCCTAACATTGCCAATAATTCCTACTAATTGCAAAAAGCGAAGGTATTCTACATTACAGACATCATGAAGGGTATTATCAGGTGCCCATGAACCCAACACATTCCCACGACTGCCATCACAACCCCTTCAGTACATACATATTCAATTACTCTTATGATGCTTGGGTCCATGTTTCAACATCTCATGGAAGGCATCGTAGGGGACCTAATATTTTCCGTATCGTTCTTACTTTACTTACTTCACTTTGATGGCTGCTTTTCCAGTCCCATACAGCAGGGGAACCCTACTCTCTACAGGACCTCCAATGTAGTTTTTCCTTGTTCGTTCAGAGTATTTAACGTTTCATATCGCGTATTGCTCATTAACTGTTAAATTGTCACTGTTGCATGACTGTTGAAATAGAAAAGTCTTCAGTTTACTCATGGAAGCCTTAATCTGTTCAGTCATTCGGATATTTAATGGGAGCTTATTATATACCTTCGGGACCCGCATATTTAAAGGCTCTGGAGCCTAAAATAGACATGTATCTAGGTTCCAACAGTTTGAAACCATCTGTAGCAATTCTTGACATGACACGATTTGTTGGCTCTGCAATAGGGAACAATTCTCTTAAGTAATTGGACGACCGGTTCTGATAATTTGGTGGGTTATTGTACATATCTAGTGTAAATCAATCAATATAGGGATGATCCTTTCTCTAGGTGGGACACCTTTTATCAGTCTTGCTCCTCTTTTTATTATGTTTTGTAATTTCTTAAGTTGTACTTTTGGTAAATTTTGATAGATAGAGTTGCAGTAGTCAATCCTGGTAATAACACTTTATAAGAGATTTTCCGTTCAGGTACTTTTTTTTTTATAAAAGCAATATTTCTTATATGATAACCAGCAGTTTTTATTACATTTTTATTTGGGCATTAAGAAACATGTTACAGCCAAGCAATACACCTAGATCTCGAACTTTACTAGATATCGGCACTGAGTTATTATTTATGTTCATTTGAATATGACCCAAATTTCTCACGCTGTTTCTCTTACCAACCACGATGAATTCAGTTTTGTTCTCATTTAATTTTAGACGTTTATATGTCATCCATTCTCTAATACTATCAAGGATTCAGTATAGAGTTTCTGTAGTGTCATATATATCATTTATGGAGAAGTAAAATTATTTGTCATCTGCAAATAGTTTGAAATTCACGTCATGCCTTTGTAGCATTTTCAATAGACCAATATTATTGATGCCGAATAAGATTGGGCCAAGTACACTCCCCTGGGGTACCCCTCTGTTTAAGGGTTCATATGATGAATAAGAGTTTCCAATTTGTACACAGTAATTTCCACTAACTAAGTAGTCTTTTAATCATTCGAAGGATTGATCTTCAACACTGATGGAACATAGATCATTTAGTACCAGTTCATGCACAACTGTATCAAAAGCAGCACTGAGATCCAGCAATATTAGAATACCACATTTATTTTCATCCATCATGTCAAGTATATCATTTACAAAAGAGCAGATGGCTGTCTCTGTAGAGTATAGTTTTATGTAAGCAGATTGGTTTTCAATCAAAGCTTTTATTACTTCTAAGTGACTGACTAGTTGTTCAAGAATTACGTATTCAAGATCTTTTGAAACAAAGGATAGATTCGAAATAGATCTATATGAGCTCAATTCCTGGTAGTCCTATGTATTTTTTTAGAACTGGTGTGACTATAGCTATTTTCTCAGATTTGAGAAACTTATATTTATCAATGCTATTTTCATTATTATTTCGGCTAGAGAAGAAAAGTTTCTCTCTCCAAATTACTTCAGATATTAGCACAGGATCAATCGCGCACTTTGTTTTCTTTGCTCTCTTAATATATCTGGTGATATCATCTTCTGTTATGTTGTTAAATCGTAATATTTTTTTTCTATGTGCCTGGTGTATCATTAATCTAGTCTTAAGTATTTATAAATGACCTAGTTATATTTTCCATTTTTTTTTAAAGAATACTAGAAAATCTTTTGCTATTTCAGGGTCACTGTATCTATCAGGTAGCTTCTTTTCTTTTACATTTCCCATTATACCAATTAGGAGACGATATAACTTATCTATGTCTGTTGCTGCTTCGAGGATCTTTCTCTTATTGCATTAACTTTTTTTCCTTAGTAGCCTAGGTACTGATATTGACACGCCGCAGTTTAGTATTCTACTCAGGTACTTTCAGTTTTTTCCCTATTCCCCTTTCTTTCTTTACATCTAGTTTCCCTCTTTTTCACCAAAGTCTCTCCATCAAACAATGGAAATTGGTCTTTCACAATTACAGTCTTCTCCATCTGTGGGCACATGGTATCATATTCACTTTTACTCACTTTCTTATAAGTTGTCGTAAAACAGTTAACACTCTTAGCTCTCAAATGACGTTGTTCATCATGATCACAGGGAATGTTGATAGCATCATTCATTTTCTTTGTAACTTTTTCAGTAAATATTTGTAGGAGTAAAATTTGATTTATATCTAAAGTTTATTTTCTTTACTAATGCATGTTTCTGTAGAGGTAGGCTAAACAAAATAAGTTTGTGTACAGGGGAGATAGTACATTTCTTCAACTTTTATATCCGATACAATATTATTCATTCCCTCACTTAAAACTAAGTCCAACGTATGCCAAGTTAAAGAAGTTGTACAGTCGACATCATTCACTAGTTGATGCCATTCTAATAACTCAATATATGCCAAAGCATCAGGATTCGATGCGTCATCCATCCAAAAATTTAAGTCTCCTCAGATAACAAATTCGTTTTTCTCCACGATAATCATCTCAATTAGAGCACCAAATTCTTAAAAATAGATAGTAGTGTTTGTTCTAGGAGGCTTGTAGACTGTTACAAAGGATATATATATATATATATATATATATATATATTTATATATATATATATATATATATATATAAATATAAATATATATATATATATATATATATATATATATATATTTGGCGTAAAGTTTATTTTTGTATATTTAAATTTTGTTACACTAGTTCTTTTCAACATTTTGAGGTTTGAGTAACTCCTATGAATAAAAAGTCCTAAACCCCCAACAGACCTATCATCCATGGTATATGAGAGAAGGCGTGTGTGGGGGGAAGTAATTTCAGTGATCTTTGCCTTGTCCAAGTTAGTTAACCATGTTTCAGATAATGTTAGCATATCCAAATATTTCTCGTTTATCAAATCCTGAATTTGAATAGTCTTATTAACTAAAGATTGTATATTTACTTAGTTACAGTTTATGACATCCTTAGTAACCATGACCAGAATTTTTAGTAGTCTTTTCAATTCGAAGTCATAAGATTTGCAGTACCTAGAATTTACTGTCTGCTCACTTGGTTTGTTTAACTTTATGCAGTTCATACACATGAATAGCCCTCCGAACCTCAGGATCACATTTCAGCACATGGTGGGTGGTTCTCCCTGAGGCGTTTTTCTTCAGGACTCCACTTATCTTCTCTTCTATATTTTGGAATTGGTCCAGGTAGCGATTTCTCTGAATCAAAGCATTTACTACATCATCCTCATCATTGCAGACTGCATATTATTATTTTTGGTTTCCGTTTTCCAATTTTTCTTGTTTCAGTGTCAGCCTCCAATGTCTTAATTTTTTTTGGCTGCCACTTCTCTGATCATTTTATTTATAAATTTTAAAACTAAATTTCAATTCGTAGCTCACCTCGTGTTAAGTATAAGAATGTCTTTAAGTGCTTTTTCAACCTCGTGTTTTTACTTCCAGTAATTTGAGTTGTTGTATTAGTAGATTTAATTATTAACAGGCCCTTTTCCTTAACTTTGTTACCAAATGTTGTATAAACAATTACTTTGTTTAGAAATTTATGAATATAATTACTCTACTATATATTGACCATTGCTAACATGGTTAAGTCTTTAAGGTTTCTTGAACTTATTTTGGAGGGCTGTTTAGCTCCAAAATGTTTCTAAATGGTATTTTGATATTTCTTTTTGTTTAGTAATAGTTTCAAGTTTGGTTAGGTTATCACGTTAGGTGTATATAAAAGTTTTAGTTCTATTTTTTTTTTAATAATTTATGTATTTCCATCCATTTCAAATTGTATTTTCGACAATTTTATGTTTATTTATTTAATGCATCAATTTCATAATTTTCTGAACTTGCACAATTTGGAATGGATCGAGATACCGAAATGTCATTTGAGTTCACTTCCATGAGCGGTGAATTCACTTGTGGTCAGTCTAGCTCTACCGTCGTCAGAGCTCACAGCAAGCTAAGCTTACGGAAAGGTGGGCACTATAGTTTCATCCTGACTTTGCCCACTACCTTATCATGACTTGATGACTGGTAAGACTGGTGACCGCCTGCTTCCATAAACTACAGTGCTCGTGGGACATCTCTCTCTCTCTCCATCTGACCTCCACGGACGTTTTCGGCCAAGAATGCGTATACCACATCGTCCTTTGCTTTCTGGTCTGGATTAAAAGGCAGGCTATTGTTGGAGTTCAGATTGTATATAAATTGATGCATTATAGACATTTCTCAATAATAGTTATCCTGATTATCATGAGAGCCTTCTCAAACATATCCCCTATTTAGGTATTTTCTTTTGTATCGAAATGCATAATAATTTCTTATTCTTGGACTAACTTGATTTATCACTTTAGGATGATTCGAATGTTTAGTTACCTTATTTGCCTCGAGGTCTGCGATTCAAGATTCCTTATTTTCAAGTTATACTTCGTCCTTTCCGAGTTCATGAAATCGGTAGGTGTATCATTCAATTTCATCCTCTGTACGTTATTCTACATTTTGCATTATTTCATATTTAAAAAAATCTGGTATTCGAACTTTTCCTTATCACTTGGGTAGGTTAATATATAGAAAGAGGTTTAATATAGAAACTTTCTTGTATTTGATACTTTGGTGTAACTAGGCAATTTTTTTTTTTCACATCCATTAGACTTTTCAAGTGTTGGGGAATTGCAGCGAGAACTGCATCATTCAGATTAAGACTCTACTCGAAAACTCTCTGCCCTAGGAGCTATTTTTGATAACTTTTCGTATATACTAATCATTGTAACGGGAGCAACTGTTTTTCAATTGTGTAAGTAAATCATTAGTAAATGTAACTATTTTATATATGACCATTTTAGTATACACGCTGTGGTCATTTCCCAATTATTTTGAAAATGGCGACAACGATGGTATAGTTTGATGGTCCTTTCTACGTGGTGTATCATTGAGTTAGTGTAGTTCAGTCAGTTGTGGTCACTACATATTTCTCCTACGATATTTCAACCTTTGCTTTGTGTAAGGTGTTTTGTGATTTTGAATTTAAAATTTTACATGGCATATCTTAATGTTCTCAAGCGTACTCTTGGACATAATAGGATGAGCGGCACAAAGAATTGTAACATCATCAGGACTAATTTTAGCTATTTTTCTCCGTCGAAGATAATTGAATATCGGTCATCATTGAAGGATCTTAAAGGTAAGTTGGAGGTTCTTAATGAAAAGATAGCAACTTTTTTTTATGACTGAAGAGGATTCTGCTGTTGAAGTTAAATTTGAGTTGTGTGATAAATATGATGACGAGATTTTTAGTGTTTTGTCTTTGCTTGATAGTAATAACCAAAATATGTCTTTGCAGTGTAACACTAATATCAAATGTCCTCAGTTACCTCTTCCAAGGTATAGTTATTTTGATGGTGAGAATTTGGATATATTTTTCAAGGATTTTCAGAAGGCTATGAGCACTATCAAAGTGGATTTTTATCTTCAATTTATATATATTCAAAATCACCTTAGTGGTCAACGAATAGCATTGGTGAAGTCCTTGTCTTCGACAGAACAAACTTACGAGGAACCTAAGTCTCTCCTTCAAACGGTTTTTGGCTCAAGAGATTTTAAGGAAATATGAAACTTTAGATTATTTAAAGAAGTTTATATTGACTTCTGATGCAGACCCCTATAATGATATTGGAAAGTTACGTAACATAAGAATTTTTTTTCTCTAATTTGCATATTTTGGTTGAGGAGATTTTGCTATACTTTTTCTGGTTTTCAAGGAATGATTCTTCCAGGTGTCATCTCACGCAGATAACAAAAGTAAACTTTCTTTAAGAGATATTGAGGATAACATTTTTGAGGCCACTATTAGGTACATTTCAGGAAAAAAAGCTTTCATCCAAAAGTCTGGCAAGAACAATACGTATGTAGCAAATATACTTTTAGTTTACTTCATAAAGGGGAAAACGAAGCGAAATAATTCAATAGAGAAGTCGAAAAATTTGGTAATTACTCTAGCTTCCAAAGTAAATTATGAAAAAGGGATAGGTTTCAACATTGTATTTTGTGTGTAAAGGATAGCAATACGTAGGAAGCTAACCATCCTATATTTAAATGTTTTATGTACGAAACCCCGACCTCCAAGTTGGATAGAATTGAGCAGTTGAAGACTTGTGGAAAGTGTGCTAAAAGCCATGAAACCAGAGAAGTTAGGCTAAAGTTTAAGAGGCAGTGTGTTAAATGTAATAGAGGGCACTTCAGCTTTCTTTGTAAATCTCTGAAAGTAAAGTTGGTGAGAAGCATATGGGAAAGAATTTGAATGAGACAATAGAGATAGGGACAGTCCAATCTGATTTTGAAATCTTGAATACAAAGGAGAGCAGTGAACCTTCAATCCTGCTTGGTAAAAATCAGTCCCTTTCTAGACTTGTACTAAAGTGTGATTTCAAAATTTATAATAAGAACGGTAAGTTTCTCAACATTATTGATGAAGTCTTTAAGGGACAAGAGAGGCTTGGTATAATTTAGAGGATTGACAATGTCCCTGGGCCCTTGGAGGAACATCTAACTATTCATTCATGCCCAATATGCCTGTATTTAACCCTGATAAAGAAACTTCTAAATGTAGGAATGTGTTTCTCTCTAACATTTCAGAGAAAGATCCTACAAAACCCTTAACAGTGAACTATAACCAGGCAATGCTTGCAGGTCCTTGTTCAAATAAAATTATTTCGACTACCATTTTGCGACTTACATTTCATAGATATCTATTAATGTTTTGAATTGAAAAAGCCTTTCCTTCAAAATAAACTACCTGAAGAAGATCGAGTGAAATTACATTTCTCACTGGTATAGGGATGTCTCTAAGAAACACTTCAATTTAGTAGTATATAAACATGTAAGGCTCCCATTTGGTCTTCGGCCAAGCCCTGCTCTATTACTTATGGCACTCGATAAGATGTTGTTGCTTGATATAAAGAAGGATTCTCCACATGAAATTTCTCTCTAGAGACAAATTTATGATTTATGTTATATGGACAACTGTGCCATAACCTTTAACAATGAAAACAAGCTAAAGAGGGCGTATGGTCTTGAGAATATTTTTGCTGATTATAAATTTCAATTGCAACAATTTATGACTAATTCTGTTTCTTTACAGGAGAAAATTGATGAGTACTCTGACAATAAAACTCCATCAACTGTTAAGCTTTTAGTATCGAATTGGAATAGGGAATTTCATACTTTGGTCTGTCAGAGGTTGTCGCTAAATGTAAATGCTTCAACCAAGAGAGAGACACTAAGGTCCATTGCTTCCAATTTTGACATTTCCAATATTTCAGGTCCATTGCCTAATAGAGCCAGGATATTTATGCATGAACTTCAGAGCATAAAAATCTTGGACTGGGATAAAAAATTTACTGCAGATAAATTGATGGTTAGGCTAATGATGCTGAGCAGGTTAATTCTGCACCAGAGATTGATGTGAGCAGATGTGTTGACAAAGAAGTGACTCCTATAAGTTGATTGCTTTCACAGATGCTTCTAAGGTGATGTATGGCTGTGAAGTTTTTATTTTGAATCTTAGAAGCAATAATAACCATTTTCTCTTGGTCAAAAACAGGATTGTTAACAAGCAATTGGTAGTAAAATCCATCCTACAATTAGAATTTCATGCAATTTATCTTGGTACAGAAATTCTAAATGAATAACACAGAGAATTTATCTGGTAAGGAAGCTGTAAACCTTATTGATATAAAAGACCTAGACTTGTACACAGATAGTCTGTTGTGCTTACATTGGCTTGGATCTCATCTTAATAAGTTTGATGAACTACGAAATTTAAGTATGTTTATTAAAAACAGGTTACACAATGTCTGTAAATTGTTTGAGGAATTTCCAGTGACATTTAAGTTTAGAATCCAGCTGATTTCATAACTCGTCCTATGTCTCACAAAAAGCTGATGGAGAGTATCTATTACAATGCTGCAAGAAGCCTTATTCAAAATAATGAAAGTGACATTTTGGAGGTCAAAATTCCAAATCCCTTAGCAACTAATGATTAAAATTTCAGCCAAATAAATCATGCCAATGTTGACAAAATTCAACCCATGAAACTAGAGACACAGGTTATTCCAGTTTCAGTAATTTAACAAATGTTCTTAAATATGTTTTCAACCTTATCAATATGCTAAAGTTTAGACTGAAAAGAAAATATCCAGATAGATTTTCAAATTTCATTTGTATTGAGAAAAATTATCTAGTAGTAACTGTCAGATATTTTATCATAAGGAGAGACCAACATATTAATTTCTCTGATGTGTTTGATTATTTCAGTTCAGGCTCGAGTAAATTGAAGGATATTCCCAACCTAGCTGGTCTATTGAACATTTCTCCAGATGATAATGGTATATTAAGGGTTAAAAGCAAAACTTTTCGATGGAAGGATAAGGATGATTACAGTTTTGCCCAAATTCTCTTGTTTAAAGACAGTATTCTTACTCGGATCATTGTTCTAGATATTCATAAAATGACCTCTCAAGCAGGAGATTATTCGCTGTTTTCTGAACTATGGAAGACATTTTGGATAAGCAACTATTTTTCTACAGTTAAAAAGATCCTTAAGAACTGTGTTAACTGTCGTAGGTTCAATAACCGTACAATTAAATTGAATCAAAGTCCTTATAGGGATTTTGGAATTGAACCACCAAACATTCCATTCAGGTTTATATTTTTGGATTACCTGGGACCTTATTGTGTTTTCAATAAGGTAAAAACCAAAGTTTGGTTACTCTGCATAACATGTCTGCGGTCCAGAGCTATAAACTTAAAGATATGTATTGACCTTACTGTATCCACTTTCCTTAGATCACTTCAACTACATATATTGGAATATGGAAACCCATAAAAATGCTTTTCAGATATTTTGTCAAAATAATTACAGGTTTTAATCTAATTCTAGATTTTTGAAGAGACCCAGATACAAAGCAATTCTGGTTGGTTAAAAGGCTCATTCATAATTCAATTAAAAATTCTATTCAGAATTATCTAGATTTTGAGTTTATGATTTCTCAATCTGTACATTTGGTTAACAAAAGTCCTGTTGCTTTCAAAGAGGCATTTAGAGACACCAGTACTCTTTATTTTATCCTAGCACCTATTACACTCGAAATACTTATTCAAGGTTATGAACTTGTATCACTGAATGTAACTCCTAATTTACAACCCATTGATGAATCTGATCCTATTGGGCAACCTAACTTTCATGCAATAGGACAGTTATCATAAACTTCGTAAATCTAAATACAAAAAAAAAAGTCTCATAATTCCCTCTACCTTAGGGATATAGTGTTATTAAAAGAAAGACATATGAAACCATCTAATTATCCTCTGGGTATTGTGAAAGAATTACAAATGAATTATCTCGGGAAAGTAACGGGGGCTGTAGTATTAAAGGCGAACAGTGAGATAGTAGAGAGACATTGTTCCTCTATCATTCCTTTATTAAGTGTTATTCAATATAATTCATCTATTCCAGATCCTGGGGATAGACATAGAAATGAAAAGACTATACGAAACAAAACAAAAAAAGTGGGTTACACCAGAGAACAGCAGGAAACGAACCAAACTTCTGATAATTGATGTTTTCGTATGAGTCATATTAATTTGTTCATACCTAAAAGGATTTTCATCAGTTATTCCAATACCCAATCTCCTCTCTGGGAGTATATAAAAATGTTGTGCATCATTTTGTTCATGAATTCATGAATATATCTAATCTATTTTATATAAATCATTACTAACATGGTTCAGTCTTTAAGGTTTCTTGAACTTGTTTTGGAGGGCTGCTTAGCTCAAAAAGGTTTCTAAATGGTATTTTGATATTACTTTTTGTATAGTAATAGTTTAAAGTTTGATTTGGTTATCTCGTTAGGTATATTTACATGTTTTAGTTCTATTTTTTTCTAATAATTTATGTATTTCGATCCATTTCCATTTGTACTTTCAGTGATTTGGTATTTATTTATTTAATGCATCAATTTCGTGATTTTCTAAACTCGCACAATTTGTAATGGATCGAGATACCAAAATGTCATTTGAGTTTATTTCCATGAGCTGTGAATTCACTCGTGGTCAGTCTAGCTCTATCGTCGTCAGAGCTCACAGACAGCTAAGCTTACGGAAAGGTAGGCACTATAGTTTCATCCTGACCTCGCCCACTACCTTATCATGACTTGCTAACTAGTAAGACTGGTGACCGCCTACTGCTATAACTACACTGCTCATTGGATATGTCTTTTTCCATCTGACCTCCATGGATGATTTCGGCTAGGAATGCGTATACCATCTCGTCCTTTGCTTTCTGGTCTGAATTAAAAGGCAAGCTATTGTTGGAGTTCAGATTGGATATAAATTGATACATTATAGACAATATTCAATAACAGTCATCATAACTATTATGAAAGCCTTCTCAAACATATCCCATATTTAGAGATTTTTTTGTGGATAAAAATGCATGTTATTTTTTTTATTCTTGGACTAACTTGATTTATTACTTTAGGATGATTTGCTTAGTCACTTTATTTGCCTCAAGGGCTGCGATTCAGGATCCCTTATTTTCAAGGGATATATCGTCCCTTAGGAGTTTATGAAATCGGTAGGTGTATCAATCAATTATCATTCAATTTCCTGTGGGTGTAAACCTGAATTCATATACCTCTGTACGTTAGTCTACATGTTGCATTATTTCATATATAAAGAATTGGGTATCTGAACTTTTTCTTGTCACCTGGGTACGATGATTTATAGAAAAATGTTTAATATATAAACTTTCTTGTATTTGATACCTTGGTGTAACTAGACCAGGGATGGGCAAACTTTTCAGTGTAAGGGCCACATTAAAAAAAATAAAATTTTACTGGGCCGCATAGTATATTTTCCAGTATAATTGATATCTACAATAGCCAAAATATATTGTTTTCAAACTGAAAATGCAATAATTTTTAATTTATTAGCATTTTAAAGTACTGTAGACTAGAGGATTCCCATGAAACGCATTTATTTAGAAAAACAATTTATTTAAAAAAAAAAAAAGCAAAGTAACTCTGTTTAAGAAATAGAAAAATAATATATTTTTATTAATCAATAATTTGGAGTAGAAGTTCAAGGTAAACATATAAATTAAATCCAAAAAGACATATTTTATATATTTAGGGAAAAACTTCACATGAAGCATATTTGCTTGAAAACAAAGTAACTCAATTTAAAGACAAGAAATATTTGTACTGATATTTTAAAGTAGTAACTTCACATGAAACTTAAACCTTTATTAGACAAGCAAAGTAGCTCAGCAACTGAGCAACAGAAGTATCAAAATGACTCAGTGAGAATGATGCAATTGACTCCAATCATTTACCAGTTTCTTGAAATTAGTTGCTTGTACTGATTCTTAACACTGACTGAAGATTCGAGTCTGTGAGAAGTGACCTGTTCTTTGACTTGTTAACTTTCAATATAGAAAAAGTCTGCTCACATATGTAAGTTGATGCAAATATCACAAACATCTTTCTTGCAAAATTTTTCAGATTTATAAACTTTTCTGAGTGCAGAGATGCATAAAACTCGACCAGTGGTTTATTTTCAAAGAGCCTCTTTAAAGAGTTGTCGGCTTGCAAATCAATCAGTTCTACCTGCAGTTCTTCAGCAGCTGTTTCAACGTCACAGGCAAAAGGTGAGCTGAGCAAATCAAACTGCCCTTCAATTGCCTTGAAATCGGCAAATCTTCTGATAAATTCATCTCTTAGAGCCGTCTACTGGTAACTGTATTTGTCTGATAGTGCTTGTGTAACAATTCGTGTTTTCAACAGAGGAAAATGAACAAAGTTTTGCTCTTGAAGCTGCTTGGAAAAAAGTTGAAGTTTCAATTGAAATGCTTTCACTTCCACATACAACTCATGTGCAAATAAACCTTTGCCTTGTAGTTTTGTGTTTAACTCATTCAGCTTTTGCATAATGTCCACAGCAAATGCAAAATCACAAACCCATTCGTCACACTCCATTTCCCTTGAAAAGTCACAAGAAATGTCTTTCATATTAAAAAACAAGACAACCTCTTCTTTAACGTCCCACATCCTCTTCAATACTTTCCCCATACTTAACCATCGGATATTTGTGTGGTACAGCACATCAGTAAAATCAGCCTCGATGTCTTCCAAGAAGCTTCGGAATTGCCTGTGATTCAGTCCCCGTGCTCTTATTAAGTTCACTGCACGCACCACTGGATCCATAACGTGTTTGAGTTTAAAAGATGATCTACAGAGGCTTTCTTGATGTATGATGCAGTGAAAAGACAACACACTGTGCGATGGAAAATCTTCTTTGATTTTATCCTTCACCAAGGTCACAAGGCCACAGTGTTTACCTATGAGTGAAGGAGCACCATCAGTTGTAATACTTGCCAATTTATCCAGGTTTAATCTAGACCTGATTAGACTGTTAATGACACTATTGTATAAATCTTTTCCAGTAACAGTGTCTTTGAGAGACTCCATAGATAACATTTCCTCTGTAATTTCGAAGTTTTCGTCAATTCCTCTGATATAAATGAGTACCTGGGCAGTATCCTGAATGTCATTGCTCTCATCTAAAGCAATAGAAAACCACTGAAAACTAACACTGGCTGCTAACACCTGATCTTGAATATTCATTGCAATTGCATCTATGCGACGAACAATAGTTCTTCGTGACAGAGATATGGCTTCTACTTTAGATATGACTTCAGGACACACAACACTGACAGCATCAACCATGCAATCTTTAATAAATTCTGCTTCTGCAAACGACTTATTTTGTTTTGCAATTTTATTTGCCAATACAAAACTTGCCTTTGTTGCATTCCTTTGTAAAGATGAAGTTTTTTCAAACACATTTTGTTGTTTCTTCAAACTTTTCATCAGATCAGTTGCCTTCTTTTGCAGTTCTTGCTTATATAAATTGCTTCCAAAGTTGGTGTGCTTGGTTTGAAAGTGCCATTTCAAATTGTATTCCTTGAAAACCGCAACTGTATCATGACAAATCAAACATACAGCTTTAACTCTGACGTCAGTAAAGAAATACCTTTCAGTCCACTCTTTGTTAAATACTCTGCATTCGTCTTCAATTTTTCGTTTTTTAGAAGGCTTCGAATCACTCATTTTGGGTAAAGTTTGAAAGATAGTAAAAGCTGTGCTGAAATAAAATGTCCAACGTCTTCTTTCTCTGGAATCTGCCAGGACACTGAAATGATTGAATATAAGGCAATAAACTCGTTGGCGCGGTAACAAAGTTACAACGTGACCAAAACGTTTTGTACACTATCGAGATTTAATCCCACTGGCCACTGGTAGCAAACGTGTCCGATACACGCTTCACTCACGCATACGCCAATCCCAGATGCCGAACTGCATCTTTATTCAACGATGGCCAATTATAGATTAAAAAATGAATAAATAAAATAGAATAAGAAAATTAAAATCATGAAAAAATCTATTTCCGTCTGGTTGAAAAAAAATAATGAGTGAGAAAGAATGCAAATAAAATAGAGAAAAAATGCAAGATAGAGAGACAGAGATAAAAAAGCAGAGAGAAATAGATAAAGAAGAGGTCAGGCAAGAGCATAGCCCTTTTGTCCGTAACAAAAGGGCAGGGAAAGAAATAGAGTGAGCGAGAACAAATTCCCGATTACTTACATTCCAATTTTAAAATACTGGTTATAAAATCCTTTTGGACATTTAATATCCAATATTTGGAGGGCCGCATGAATTCCATTGGAGGGCCGCATGCGGCCCTCGGGCCGTAGTTTGCCCAACTCTGAACTAGACATTTTTTTTTTCAGATCCATTAGACTTTTCAAGTATTGAGGAATTGCAGAGAGAACCGGATAATTCGAATTAAGACTACTCGAATACTCTGTCCCAGGAGCTATTTTTGATAACATTTCGTACATACTAATCTTTGTACCACGAGCAACTGTTTTTCCATTGTGTAATTAAATCATTAGTAAATGTAACTATTTTACATATAATATTTTTACTATACACCCTGTGGTCATTCCCCAATTAATTTGAAGAAATTTAGGTTTCTCTGGTTTTCGGTCTATCAATCTTTTAAGTGTTGCTTTAACTGATTCAATATTCATGGCAAAAATGTCAACTTTCTCAGTAAGGTCGGTATTCTAGGTGGAATTTGCTGGGGGTGCGCTAAGGTCAGAAAGTTTTCTGTTTTTTTATTCCAAGTCATCTATTGTTGCTTCTTGTTCGTTCATGGCCAATTCTCTTGTGTTAACATCTTTCTTTAATTTTGATATTAACAAATTGGCTTGTCTGGCTTTACGTACGTCCTGTGGGCGTAACCAATCTAGGTTATTCCGTTCATTATCAGTGATGCCTATCACTATATGCACACATTTTTTTTTATGGTAGAGTCTGTTATATTCACATCCTATCCTTTTTTTCCGGTCTTCCTCCGTGGTTTCAAATATGAGGCAGAAATAGTTAGGAACAGACATAGTGTACTGTTTCTTATCACTTAGGGTTCTCTATAAGATTAACTAATATCTCTTCAATGATATTCTAAGCAAGAAATAGGAAGCTAAAACACGACTCAGGTCTAGTGTTTAACGGAGCTCCGCGCAACATGTCCACACACTAGCAAGACACATAACACCTGGCCTAAGGGCGCCACATTTCTTCTGCAGTTGTTCACCCCCTGCCTGAGATATGAAGTGTTTAGAAATTTTCCACACCCTCGATCATTGCCAGCTATCGATGTCACTTTTGATCACTCTACACCTACTCAGGGGCAAGCCAAATGACCAAATATGAGGTCCCATACTGGAAACCACCATTTGTAAGACAAAGAACTGTTGTGGATCTTTCTCTTCCCATGCCTCTCTCCTCCTCTTCACCAATACCAGTAACGTCACTATTCGTGAAGTACTTTAGCAGGAGCTCAATGGCTTGCCACACCCATTAGCCTCTTTCAGTGCGAAACTGTCCAATGCAGAATCCCGTTAAGCTAACTTCAACCACTAATTGCTAGTGGTACATTTTGATGTCCATAACTTTTGCCACTTCTTAGAAGGTACATTCTTGGCACAGGCCCCATTTCGCTGACACACGCCTTCACTACACCATCCAATTCCTGGTCCTCCCATCAACTCAGACTACTCTGTGCCATAACTAAATAGAACTGAATCCTTCAACACATCCCTGGGGGCCTGAATTCCTTTAACAATGACCTGTTAAAAAACCCTTTTAAGACATCCTGCACTTTCCTCCCTTAAGTAAATGCCACCTTTCTTTCTCCATTCAGTACTGGTAGGCCATGACCATGAATACTTTCCCCATGTGCCAACAGGTGTTTAATTTCATTCATGACCTCTAGCATCCCTCAGGCATATCTACTTCAGAGCTACTGTAGATAAATTTTATTTATCACAGCATTACTAGAAATGCCAAGGTTTCCGACCGCGCCTGTACTTCTTGCAAAACTTCAAAAGTACATCAACACCCTAATTTAGTAGTAGCCACCTTCACTCAACCTCAGTGTCATTTTTGCCCGCATTCACGTCGATATGGTAAGTCCTCTACCCATATTGCAAGGAGATACTTACCAGTTTAACACCATTATTACATTCATTGACTTAAGTCATACCCATGAAAAATGCAATATCCGGATCATGTATATCCACCTTACTCTCGGGATAGATATTGAAATTAGTATCTATGAGCATATTTCTGACAGGGGGTACCACATTCACCTATCAATTTTGAACTTTAGCATATCTCCTAGGCGTTAATATACATAAAAAATCCCTTTCAACCCTGCAGCCAAAAAAATGGTTGAATGTTTTCACTGTACACTCAAAGCATCTCTGATGTCACACTAGAATGACTGCAATTTGTTAAGTCAGCTATCCTTGGTCTTCCTATGATTAATGACCACTCATATGGATCCCCTAAATTTCTCGGCAGCTGAAATTGTGTTTGGTGACACATAGGTTGTCACTATTGCATTTTTTCCATTTGCAACTCCTCCAGCAACCTCCAGTGCCTAATTCACGTTGTGGGAAAATTCACCCTTTGCTACCAGACTTACAAGCCTGCTTAGAAGAAACACTTACTGAAAGTTTTGCTCACTGGAATGAACTTCTTCCTGAGCACCGACTCTGGCAAGCAACTGCTGTCAACCCCTTACAGAGGCCATTTCCTCGTATTTCATTGCACACTGAATGTACAGTATTATTAACCCTTTGGTGATTTGATTATGCAATGATATATGAAAATATTCATTACCGAAAGGGATCCAATAATGGAAATTGCCGGCTTGTACAAAACTTATTTTTGGGTGAAATTTGATGCAAATACTCGATTCACTCCAAGAAAACAAAACTCACACCACAAATGCACAGATGGTTGAAGGACATGTTGAGCTTAAAAGAAAGCAGGTTGTAGCAGTTTAGTCGGGGAAGGACTATGCTGATTTCCAATGTAACCTATTTTCTTCAATTTACGACCATAAAAAAAATCTAGCAGGTTTTGTGAGTACTTAAAGAAGTTAATATACATGCCTAGTGCATGAATAGGAAGCCCATTCCTTGTACTCTCATATGTTATATAAAACAATATACTCTGAAAAAAATAACTCTTATATACATAGAATTTCCATGTAATAACACTAACACAATTGCAAAACTTACTCCACATCATAACAGTAAATTGCTCGATATTTTTTCCAGCATGAATCTTTTTTTTATTCATTCATATTATTGAGAATTTGACTGGCTCACCATTAAAGACTTGAATTTTTCCCTATCAATATTTGTTACATTTTAATAATAAAAAACGACAGTATAAGTAGGCCGGAAATTCTGAAATTTTTGGCTGCGTAAAAAAAGCTTTTTACACACTTGCAACAATTACTAATAGTACTTTTTGGAAAGAGGTTACATTCACCTGGAATATCCATAACTCTACACAATCTGAGCATTATAAAAAATCCTAAAGCATAATTAATGTATTTTTCATCAATTTCTAAAAAAGATATTTATGATTCTTTTTTAAAAGATTCACGTTCAATAGGTTTTTATTAGTATCTTAGCGTACGAGTTAAGATTCTTTTACATCACTACAAAGTTTAATGTTTTGCAAATATGATGGAAGAAGCCTTAATGTGTTACAGTTTGGAAGTACCAATTTAAAAGAAAAAAGGAAAAGAAAAGAAAGAAAGAAGAAAACAAAATTGTTCCCAAGCATAATTTTTTTGCCAGACCCATGTGAGCTGTACCTCGCCTCGACTTTTGCAATGGGAAAAATTGCCAAAAAATGCTATTTAACAATGATGGCAAAGAACACTGGTTCTTCATTGATTGCTTAAAACCCAAGTATCTCCTGGACCAGCCTACATTTCGCCTCTCTAAAGCAGTGCGCCCCATTTCCTATGTATATCTTTTTGTAGGGGTAGTCATGTATCAAAAGTTTCATACATGCTAATACAATTTAATGCTATTCCTTCGGTTAGTCTCACTCTCCCCAGCACTGATACTAGAAAAAAAAAACATGTTCAACCTTACCTTAACATATTTCACATGCTTTGATTTTTTGTGATTGATTGATTGATTTTAAGGGTAGGCTCCACCTTGAATGGGTGCCATTCATAAAAAACATTTCCCAAAATACACTAATCAAGACACGCTAATGAAATTTTCAGGCATTATTAGCACTATATTAAGGCATATCCTCTGTACGTTTTATCATCCTACAGGGAAAATAAAGGATTTTATGAATAAAAATGTGAAAATCGGAGCTAGCGACTTAATGTTATTTGGTGACCAGTGAGAAACTACTGTCTTGAATTGAAATTTCGTTCTATAGGCATGTTTGTTTATCCACCTGAAACAAGCACACAAAGTTTTATCAAAATCGAACAGTAAATAAGCACACAGCAAGAAAAAAACGAGCTATAACTTTAGTGAAAGACAAGCCGATGATGGTGGGAATCCTAGAAATAGATATTCACCAAAAATTAAAATCTCGATTTAGGGAAAAAACCTTCTGAGTTTTTGTAAGTATTATGTCACTTGATAGTCTAAAACATCTAAATATTATATTACTTAAGGCATAAGAGCAGGACAAGCAAAGAAATACACACCTCTCCCGAAAAAGAAAAAACGAGAAATTACGATTTTTGTCTGATGACAGAAATATTGGATATAAAATCATAGTCACCACTGAGCTCATTTTCTTTGATGACACTGATATTAGGAAACGACTTTGAACCATTTTTAAGAGGTAAACTATAAAAATTAGACAATTACTAATGATATTTCTTATTTTTGCTATGAATATAAGGGGGGCGTTGATGACCATGGGGGGCATTATAGAAGCTGGAGATGAATTCTACACATATCACGGCCTTCTGATAGGCAAAAGGAAGACTTTTAGCAAAGAAAAAAAAATTGGCAAAAATCAGCCTTGTACGGTGGAGACTACCTTAAGTTCTCTGGCAGCGTCATGAATTTTTGTGATTTTGTTGCCATCAACTGTTTGTATATAAGTTCATTGAACTCTTGAATAGACTTCACTTGAATTCACATCACACATACAGTATGTTAGTACAAAACAGCCATCTCGTACAACCCGTTAAGTACCCCATGCCTGGGTTATGTGTAAGAATTTAGGCAGAAGCAAAGGTTGCTCAATGGTAGGTGATTCAAGGTCCTAGTTAGTTAAGTCATGTCGAAGTTTAGCTGGGTCCGGGGTGAAGAAGGGGGAAGGTCACCTCTTCATAATGAAGCTTTAGTATTTTCAATGGGAATATCATGAAGAATAGTTGAGAGTACAGCGTGAACAGGATCAGCAGGGAAAGAACCCACAATGCTGTGCTTGGACTTTCCAGGTGGCTATCAAAAAAAAAAAAAAAAAAAAAAAAAACCAAGATTGGTACTAGAAAAGCTACCAAATATCCAAAGGGAAATAAGAAGATTGAAGCTTGATATCATAGCCTTATTTGAAGATGGAAGGGTTGTGTAGACACTGAAGTTGAAGCTGTAAGGGTGATTTACTCAGGTGGTGAAAAAGCAGAAAGAGGAGTAAATATTGCGCTGGAAGGTGATGCCAAGAAGTCAGTACACGTGGATTGCATATCATACCACATTATGAATATTAGATTAAGAGGGGAAGAGATGTAAACATTGATCATCCAAGTGTACATGTCTACAAGTGGCTAACAAGACGAAGAATTAAAAGGATTGTATGATGGGGTAAGTGAAATAATCCGTATTCATAGCAAGAGCGGTGACATTGTAATGGGTGACAGGATTAGTGATTGGTGATAGTAGAGATTGAAAGGAAGTTGGAAATATTGGATCAGGGACACGAAATGATAGAGTAAAAAACTAATTGCGTTCTGTAGGAGACAAATATCAGTAGTAACAAAACACAAAGTTACGCACGAGAAACGTAAAAGTTATTAGATAAACTTCATCATTACCAGCCAGAGGAATAAGACGAATGTGTATCATGGGGCAGATAGTGATAACGATCCCAATCATGTGACTATGGAATTAGACAGTTATATTGAAGTGCTCTCAAAGAATAACAAAACAAATAAAAAGATCGAATTCACAAAATCTGAAAAAGAAACCAGAAAGAAGTACATTCTGATAAGGTCAAGGAGCATAATTGGAATAACAGAAATGTAAAGGATGGTTAACGATATATAAAGAAAACATGGGTTAGACTAAGCAAGGTAATAAGGAACAGTGCACATGAAACTATTGGATTTCAAAAGAGGGATCCAAAGCAGCCCTGAGTCACAAGAGAAATGATTGATGAAATGGACTGGAGGAGAAAATGGAAACATTCAACTTCCTACAGGATGCTAAAAAACTAGGTGAGGAAAGAAACATACAAAACAGGGGAAATCCATTTGGCAGATGACCTCAAACTATTAGAGGAGCATAAGAAAAGATCAGACCTAATCCACTGAAAATATTAGCGAAATTAATATAAAGAGAAGATGTGAATTAAGAAGTATTGAAATGGAGGGAAAAATGGAGAAACACTAAAAAATCCTGAAAACGTAGGGAAAAGATGGATGGAAAACGTTGAAGACCTGTATGATAAAGAGAACAAATCTTCTAGCATAAAATTAAAAGAAGGGGAATTACACGAAGATAACACTGGGAAATAAACTGTTTTGCCAAATGATATATAAGAATGAAGACTGGCGGACTACAGAAATCTCGTTGATTGCCTTTTCTACTGAACAAAAAGTATTAAAGTGCTCATAACATCGATTAATGGGTTTCACTAGTCTTGCATTAAAACTAGTGCTTCTAATATTAGCAGGAAGGTTAAAAGCAAAAGCTGAAAAATATATTGGAAAGTGCTTATAATGATTCAGAACTCGATGTGGAACACGAGAAGCAATCAGCTTTATGATGATGATGTAAGAAAACGTTCTAAAAATGTATGAATGTTTCATTAAATTTAAGCATTTAAAAGGGTTAAAAAGTCATTTCTACGGGAAATTCTGAGAAAGAAAAAGTATTCATTAACTGGAGAGATAGATGTTACATAAGAAATTATATCTAAATATAACAGTAAAATTACATATAGGGAAAAATTATGAAATTAGAAACGGTTTAAAAGGATATAATTTGATTCAAATATCTATTATGTTTTGTGAATTCGATTACTGTTCTTTAAAGCTTTCTGTGCATTTGGCTCTTTTTCTTATATCTTCCATTTATTATTTTAAATTTTAATTTGATGTATTTGGTTCAATTTATTATTTATAGTATATTTCAATCATGTTATTTTTCAAGTATTTCTCCGTATTTCTAATAATTCTTGCCTTTTTAATTGAATTTTATTGACTTAAAGTAATTATTAGCTCCGACGATGGGAAATGTTGTTCCCGCAAGCTTAGCAAATAAACTGTCCAAATGTTGAAGTATCTGCTTTCCTTCGCCTTTTTTACTATATATACGGTATATATATTTATATATATATATATATATATATAAGTGCATATATATATATATATATACACATGTATATATATATATATATATACACGTGTATATATATATATATATATAGAGTATATATATTTAAATATAAGTGTGTATATATATATATATATATATAAGTGTTTACATATATTCATATATAAGTGTATATATATATATATATATAGTATATATATTCATATATAAGTGTATATATACATATATATATATATATATA
>NC_090733.1:34069820-34092320 GCF_036898095.1 Palaemon carinicauda
CCGATTCTTGCGCCAAAATCTTGAATGATCAAATGTCACCGAGTTCGTTTAGGGCTGTGGTTGAAGCCTTTAAAGAACTCTGTTAGTGGTTTATGGTCAGTAAGAACCTTAACGGGATAACCGTAAATTATGAACTCAAAATGCACTAGTGAATTAACAATAGCTAGCCCTTCCTTGTCTATTACTGCATACTTACTTTCGGAAGTTCTCAATTTTCGAGAATAGAAAGCTATCAGGAAAAATTGTTTATCATATTGCTGAAGCAATACCCCTCCTACTCCTAAGTCTGAGGCGTCTGTTGCAATGAAGAATTCCTTACCGAAGTCAGGAAATTTTAAGATAGGAGAACTACACAGTTCATCTTTCAAAGTATTAAATGCCTGTTGATGTTGCTCAGACCATATGAAATCTACGCAATTCTTCGTAAGATCAGTTAAGGGAACGGCTATTATTGAATAGTTGCGTATAAAACGCCTGTAATATCCACTGCAACCCTGAAATTGCTGTATTCCCTTGACATTAGTAGGTATGGGAAAATTACGTATAGCCGACACCTTATCATGGACTACTTTAAGACTTTGGCTTGACACCATGAAACCCAAATATATTAATTCTGTTTTGAAAAATTCACACTTACTAATCTTTACCCTTAAGTTATGTTGTCTTAATCTCTGTAGTACTAGTTCTAACTTACGTAGATGTTCTTCTAAGGTGTTGGAAAAGATTACAATATCATCCATATAGGCATGCAATATATCCCCTAACAAGTCTCCAAACACTATGTTAATCATTCTTGTAAATATTATAGGAGCACAACGTAAACCAAAAGGCATCCGCAAAAATTCATAATGTCCCCTGGCTGTGCTGAAGGCTGTGTATGGGATACTATCTTCTTCTAATGATATCTGGTGAAAGCCTTTAAGTAAGTCCAAACTGGTAAAATATTTATTCTGACCTAACAAAGACAAAATATCGTCAGTACATGGCACTGGGAATCGATCAGGGATCGTCTCCTCGTTTAGACGACGGAAGTCGACTCAGATACGCCATGTTCGATCTTTTTTCGGTACAACTAATAAAGGAAAATTATAAGGGCTGTTTGATTTCCTAATGACTCCTTCTTCTAGCATTTTTACCTACTTCATCATTTATTTCATTCTGGAATTTCATAGGGAGTCTGTACGAGGGTACATAGATAATTTTCTGCTTGTCCTTTAACCTTATTTGATGCTCGATAACATCTGTTTTTCCTAAGGATCCATCCGTACTGGAAAAAACATCATGATATTTAGTTAAAAGTCCAAAAATTTTCTACTGAATTTCTTTGTCTGGAATGTCTTTATTGATTTTATTTTTAATAGATCATAAAAGGGATTCATCCGCAACTGATTGCGAGTGATTGATCTCAGCAACGGTAAGAATACGATGTTTATAAACTTCTACATCCAAGATATGTTGATTTTTGTGAATTACTAAAGTGTTATTTAAATGATTACAGACTTCAATATTACATTGTTGATGTGAGCCTACTGTATAAATAGCTTATGGGACAGACAATCCGTTAGTTTTCAAAGTGTCGGAAAAGATTAATATTTCAGATCCCGGTAATGTTTTCTTTATTTGCACTATTAAATTCGAAGGTACATTTGGTTCGATAGATTGCGTGTAAGATGATATTACGGGTGAACGAGAATTCTGCTGGGTCGCGTATATCATTTCTTTATTAGGGAGACAAGTTATTGGTTCTTCAACGTACGTTACGGTTACATTTGTCGTCTCCTTTTTATCCAAAACTGATTTTAAGGTATTAGAAGACTTATAGAATTTCCCTTTGATATACACGCCGTGCTTGGCAGGGGCTAAGATAATGTTTTGATTTCCCATAGATGGGTATCCAATAATTACAGCTGGATACATATTAATGTTTTTTACAACAACAAATGTATCGGCAAACGTGCGTTTACCGACTTTGAACTGAACTTGAGTTATGCCTATGACATTTAATTCATTATTTCCTATACCCGAGAGTCTAATTCCGGATTTTTCAATCGGAAAGTTCGAAACAACAAATGATGTGTCTTCAAATCCATGATATTACGTGGACTACCAGAGTAAAAAAATAACGTAAAGGATTTGTGTTCTAAATTTCGGCTGTGTGTTTCATAGGAAAATCTATTGTCTCACAATTATCTGATAAAACATTAAATTGATTATTCAATACTATTGATGTTGACATGAATGACCTTGACCCAACATCACTCTCTTTGCCTCTGGAGTTAACTATGTGGTATTTGCTTTGCTCTGCACATTCTGAAAATTAGTCTGACCTTGCGAGGTCTGGTTTGACGACCCAGGCTCAGCGATATTCGAAGAAGTGTTTGTTTGCTTTGGACTCTGAACTACATTGACATTTGGTTGTTTCTTCTTATTGTTAAAATGAGGATTTTTCATTTTATTTCCATATGGAACTGACTGTGGAATTGACTGTGTATTTTTGGGATTCTGTTGTGTCTTACGCGAGTAACATTGACTGTATGAATGAGTTGCACTGTTATGAATCGAGCAGAATATCGTTTTGCAGTCCGCGCTTAAGTGACCTTGACGTTTGCAATTATAACACGTCATTCCCGCTATTTAACTACTAACTACGTTCACTGTTTGTGGCTTTGTTTCAATCTTTGCAAAAACTTGAAATAACACGCGATCGAGATTTGGACACTTGGACATGTGTTTCTTCATCTGTTTATATACATCCAATTCCATACTTGCAGGCGTTAACTTCTTATCAAAACACCGCTCTAAAGCTTCAGGCAACATAAGTGTCATGAAAGTTAAATACATTAATCGTAAAAAATCTTTCACGGAGATGATATCCCTAGTAACCCAAGTGGAATTACCTAAAATGTCCTGATATTCATTAAGCCTATCAGCTATGAGAGCTGCTCTCTCAATAACATTACGCCGATTCATAGTGGCTGGATTAAGTGTATTTCATAACGTTAATACTACATCCAAGGCTTCCTCACCCCCATAGACCACGCGTAACCTAACTTTGAAATCATCCCAGGTAACTGCTTCTTGAAATGAAACACCTCTTAAATACGCACTCGCATCCCCCTTAGAAAAATCTATAAAACTTTTAGCTCCTTGTAATTGTACAAAAGGGCCTACGATTTGTTTGGCATTTAAATGGGCATCGACGGATGAAATCCATGACTCCACATTTTGTGGCAAGAACCCATTGACCCGACCCTGAAAAGGAAGGATTGCTGACCTGGCATTTACAAGCATCACAATTGGAGGAGGATTAGTCTGGCCTACGCCACTAGGTCCAGGGGTAGAGCTCACAGGGGGAGTCATCACTACTGTATTTCTTTTCCTATCTCTTCGACCCCTTGCAATTCTATCAAAATATCTATATGAGTACAGACGTCCATTGCTTAAACGCATATGTATAATAAAATTCCCCAAACAATGTTACTAATCCCAAGACATTTCCCGAGAATTTCTGAAAGAAAAAGGAATTAGCACAAAGAGAGAAAAAATTCTAGATGAGAATTCAGAGTTGAACACAGTTTCCTTTAATGAACGGAAATAAAAGATTAGCAATTCCCTCACCCCAGTAATAATCGACTAACGACTCGTGATAACTACACTTCACTGCCCAAACTGGAATGAATTCAAAAATTTGTACTTAGCTTATATATGGTTCTGTGTGATGTCGACACATCCTCTCTCTCTCTCTCTTGATGTTTTGTTAGCGATGTATCGTTCGAGTTTCTTGTTGAATGTAGTGCTTCCTGGATATGTTTTGCAAACGTTGAACGTCAGTCCTTGGCCTTCCTAGGATATTGATTGAAGATCCAGTTCATCAGTATGTATTCATAACATTCATTAAATGTTAAATATTTCGATGGGCTCTATTACTTAATCAAAATTGTAGATACATGTAGATAACGTTGATTTCTTGAAGATCTTTCTCTGGTTTTACAGCTTTTATTTTGAAGTCTTGAAGATCTTTCTCTAATTCTTAGAGTTTAATATTATAATTACTTGAAGATCTTTCTCTGATTCGTAGAGTTTAACCGCTGTCACCATTTATTGGTGTGTTACCGCTGCCACCATTTATAAGTGTGCTACTTTTATAAGCACACATTGAGTATGTGTTGTTTAAGGTGTGTAAAGCTTATAACGAAGTACATCTCATTAGCTTTAAAAAGTATTTATTGTTTAAAAACAACAGAGTTAAACATCTCCATCATAGGAGGGAGCTGGTTTGGTCAGATGACCAATTCTGGTGAAGTATAGATATGAACTGATTAAATTATCGATGTCACAGATATCGTATGCTTAGTTGATGTAGCAATTTTATCAGAATCTCGGAAGACACCTGCATCCGGTGACGTCACAAACTTTCACACACTGATGCATTGGTGTTGACGTTTAAGAAAAATGTTACATTGTTGAGGCTGCATTGTACATCCTGTTTATGATTTGAGTGACTACAGCAAATCCCACGGCTAGCATCTTCATCCAAAATGACATATTACGTCATGTGTTTTAAACATGTAATAATAATTATTTCACTTATTACATATATATATATATATATATATATACGTATGTATATATATATATACGTATGTATATATATATATATATATATATATTTCTTTGTGAAATATCATCAACTGATGTACTAAAATATAAAATTAGAAAAATGAAGTTTCCTTTTTCTATATAATAAAAACATTACATTGCCGTAACTGATCCGTATGAGTTAAGGTCTCGCCTTTCAAAGGTCACAAGAAAATTATGCCCAAGTTGTAGCACCTTATTTTCAATAGAGATTTTTTAAAACTTTTGTTTATAAATAGCTGGTAAACATAGCTCTTCTTTGGCAATTCTCTATTACATATGTAAGTATACGTCAGCAGTTATATTCTCTCATCATCATCATCATCATCATCATGATCATCATCATCATCTATATTATTATTATTATTATTATTATTATTATTATTATTATTATTATTACTTGCTAAGCTATAACCCTAGTTGGAAAATCAGAATGCTATAAGCCTAGGGGTTCCGACAGGGGAAATAGCCCAGTGAAGAAGGGAAACAAGGAAAAATATATTTCAAGAACAGTAAAAACATGAAAGTAAATATTTCCCATACAAACTGCGGTAACGTTAAAAAAAAAAGGGGGGGGGGGGAAATAAGATAGAATACTGTGCCCGAGTGTACTCTCAAGTAAAAGAACTATAAGCCAAGAGAGTAGAACACAAACAGATTGTTTCCACGGCCCTCTATAACACAAAAATATCTCTTGTTACTGGCTATAATATCACTGATGCATTTAACTTGTATACAATTAAGGAAGTCGTTAAAGCTTAAATTAAATTTAAAGTTTATATAATGAGTAATCTTAAGTAACATTAATGAACTTTAGTGTAATTCTTACCCTAGACATCCATATAAAATAAAATACCTTTCTGGACAACAATGTTATCAAGGATGAAAACATCATAGCACAGAATCATATTCCGAGAGACCAAACTACATCAACGATAGTTATCAGGTGAAATTGAAAATTCTCTTACACAGGTGGAACAAGCTTTGCTTGCTTTGTACGCTGTAAACGGATTAAATGTTGTCTTTGACCTAAAAAAAAAAAATGACAATTATAATGTGCTCTGAACATGCAGACAGTTAGCATGTTACTGTTGCAGGTTAGGAAAGTCACATAGGCACGGTAAATGGAACATGCTACGATTTACAAAAATATCCTTACTCGAGAGTGTGAATGGTTGCTGAAATCAGCCGCTAAGAAACTCAAATTTGCATTCAAAAGCAGAAAAGACAATACAGAAGGAAATTAAATCTACTTAGCAATTGCTTATTATTCCATCCATTCTAGTATGATTTACATACGATTGTGACGTACGTGATTACTTTATTTTTGTATTTTGTCTAGATATGTGTTGAAATATCAGCAAAATTCTCGTTATCTTTTCCATAGAAAATAGAAAAGGGTAAACTGGGAAGAGTATTTACCTAAGCTTCCACGTTTTTAATAATGAAGTTTTAATGTTGGTATTCTACACAAAAACAATTTCCCGTGTTGGATTATTACAGGCTTCTTTAATAACTCTACAAGAAGTCTTGGATGAGGGAATAAAATTCTTGATACCAACGTTGTCAGGAAAAGTAAAAATCCCCTCTACTATTTATACATGTAGAAAGAGTGGTAACACTTTGGAATTATTATTATTATTATTATTATTATTATTATTATTATTATTATTATTATTATTATTATTATTATTATTATTATTATTATTATTATTATTATTATTATTATTATAAATTCGATCTTTCCTTATTAAAAACAAAAACAAAAACCATGTTTGAATTTTCTATATAGAAAGAAATATTCAAACTTCTCATTATTTAAAAAAAAAAATGCTAAGCAACATCAAATGAAGATTTTTCTAGTCTACTCAGGGAGAAGTAGATACTCTTTCATGATTAAATAAACATATTGCTTCGATTTACATAACATTCCGCTATCACTTTAATAGTTTAATTTTTGTAACATTTTTTACGTGGTATTGAACAACATTTCATGTCGATGCCATTATAGTCATATAGAAAAAAAAAAAAAACGATTATTTCAATTGGGAAAATCAAACATTTTAGAAATGTTTTAAGGTTTCTGAAAAATATCAAAATTAAATTAAAGAATTCTTCGTTTTTGTCAATCTTAACAATGATTTTTTTTCTTTTTTGTAACATCAATATCCTACATCATTAAAACACGTATATGAAAGAGAGAGAGAGAGAGAGAGAGAGAGAGAGAGAGAGAGAGAGAGAGAGATTTGAAGAAAAAAAATTTATTCTTTAGGGATGAAAATTGTATTGGGTTTAACCTTGTAGTACGTCCTATCAGGATAAGTAAGTTTTACTGTTACGTTTTTGGCTTCCTTGTACAAATAAATTCAGAAAAATTGGGGAGAATGGATCTAAGTGTTTAGTGACCATGCATTTGTAAAGTGATGGGTAACAAGAAAAATACTGAAATAGTGTATATAAGAAACAAAGAAAATGATAAGAGAAACCATGAATGTAAGAGAAAAAAAAAGCCATTCATGAGAACAAAATGTGCTTCGTTTACCTGAAAATATATCCTCTGCCGTTGTAGAAAAATTTTCAAGTTTAATATTTTAGAAACGCGTCAAATAATAACCTAATGCAATTGCACCTGGACATATCCGGCAAAAATACTAAAGAACTGAATAAAAAAAAAAGCATTAAGAATGTGTGATTTTGGTCCAGGCTCGTAATGATGTAGTGGCCTGGACAATTATTTTTTTTTCAAGAACTTTCAAATAAGTCTACTAGATATTTTCTCAAATTTATAAAATGTTATCCATATCAAATTAGGATATCAGAGAGCAGAACAAAGGCTTCAGACATGCTCTTCCACTTGGGTCTATTTATGGTCTTTCTATGCCAATCCGCAACCTCAAACTTTGTTAGTTCGCTAATTCATCGTCATCAGGTCTTCAGAATTTAACTTTGTAATTCTTCTTCTTCTTCTCCTTCTTCTTCTTCTTCTTCTTCTTCTTCTCTCTTCTCTCTCTCTCTCTCTCTCTCTCTCTCTCTCTCTCTCTCTCTCGAAATAATATTTTTTTCAAAGATTATTACGTTACGTGTACTTTTGCTGCTTATATACTAACCGAATAAATCTGATAAGCCTAAATCAAATAAAGTTAGAATATAAGATTAGTATCATAATAAATATTACCAGTATAAAGAAGAGAAACAACAATATATTGTTCCCTACCGGAAAAAAATGCAATTAACGAAAATTACTTTTTTTTTTTTTTTCATTCCACCATTACCTGATCATTTTCGGGCAATTTGCGGATCGTATCCGGTAGCTGGTGTCGGGGGATCATTCTGGGCCGCCCCATATTGTGCCCGGTCAGGAAACCTTATCATCATTCACTCCCTTAAATCTCCGCCGAGAGGAAGCAATGTGACAACGATTTTCTTTATACAGCTTTTCTTGATTTTATCTGCGACGAAAAGACATTCCACTTTCCTTTCCTTCAATTTCTCCTTTTCTTGAGACTGATTTATGACGGTCGTCTTTTTCATAAGAATATACATTCAATGATAACACTTTGCAATGATATGTAGCAGGAGTTTTTATTTCTTACTAATTAGTAATAAAATGGTTTTAATAAATAATCATACACATAATCCACCATAATGATATCCATTGAATGTTTCGTTATCAATGTTGTGATTATTGTTAATCAGATATTCTCTCACTTTTGAAATACAAAATCTGAGAGCTTACATGAATATTAGTAATTCAAATTTAGCCTCTCTCTCTCTCTCTCCTCTCTCTCTCTCTCCTCTCTCTCTCTCTCTCTGCCCAAAATAGGCTGCAACTAGGTGAGGTCATCCACTACTACACACAATTGTTTGTTTAATAGTCGCAATATTAATTCCATTGAAAACTAAATATTCTATTACAGAAGCCGATTAACAGACAAGCATATATCCAACTGTATAACGAGAGAGAGAGAGAAAGAGAGAGAGAGAGAGAGAGAGAGAGAGAGAGAGAGAGAGAGAGAGAGAGAGAGCATATTCGTTTTTAAGCAAACATCAGCACCATCCTAGATTTGTTTTATATGATTACCTTACATATTAAATTGTATGTTTGGCTTTTGTAACAAATGTGATACTAAAATAAATACACTGAAATAACCTAATTTCAAAATAGTGTTCAAATCAATGCAATTTAATGAGCATCCAATATTGAAATCAAATGTATATTCGAAACATCCGTGATACAAATATTCCAAAGTCATTCAAGCATTCATACCTGACTCTTATAGTTTGTTATCACGGAACCCAACGAATTACCTTCGCTCGTTGCCTTTGAATTGCAGCTATTATTTCAAAAGTTATCACTGATATATCTAGTAAGATTTGCTTTTACAGAGGGCATGCTGCATCAGTGTTATAGAATTTGAAAGGTAATCTTCAATATTCAGCATTGCCTATGCTTCGTAATTCCACTGTCGACAAGAGAATCAACAATCATTTAGGGAAAGCACTATGAGTATTTTGGATTAGGGTATATTAGTTGGTAACATTTATATAGAATGGTGAATAAATGTTCCAACAAGAGGTGATAGTGATAGCACATTGTTTTTGAAATATTAATAAATTTGGTCTCGAAATACCGGCTGGTATGACAATTTTGTTCTAATAACCGAGTCTTCCCCAAACTATGGTTTATATTTGGTGACAGACACGCAAAGTATGATTTTTAAAACAATGTATATATCAAAAATTTTATGTGTTATGATTTACCTACCAATTCCCCTATGAACAATGGTAGTCTAACGTTTAAGAAACATCTATTCTACATAGGTAAACAATCACACACTCGCATGCTATAAACTCAGCATTAAAGTTAAGAAAGATGTCAAAATAAAGAACAGCTGTTATCAGGTACAACCTTCAGCTGCTGGATCGAGGATGAATCTGTCATGAAAAAACACTACCATAGCTTAGCTCTTCACACACACACACAAACACACACACACACACACACACACACACAAACACAGCCATTGCTTATTCACTGCAGGACAAAGGCCTCAGACGTGGCCTTCTATACACGTCAGTTTTTGGTCTATTTACTCCATTAACTCAAGTTAGTTAGCCAACACATTCTTGACCTTAGGTGTCAAACTTCAGGTGTCTTACTTCAACTGGAAAAGCAAAGGCTTTTATTTTCCAATGTTACCATAATAAAATAAATGTTTATAATTACACAGGGAAGTATATCAGTGCCCAAAAAAAAAAAAAAAAAAAAAAAAAAATAAACGAAATAACTTTTGTAGTAATCAACGCATTATTTACTAAAGGATGATTGGGTTTCCTTCGTCTCAATCAAATATAAATTATATAATACTATCGAGATGAAATAATCACATCATCGATTTCAATATTATTACCCTCTCATGTACTAAAACAATTATATATCCTTCCCTTTATTAAATATACAATTGATTACCCATGATGATCTATTGGAGACATAGAAATAAAATTGTTATAGGAAAGATAAATTTCAGAGTAGACTAACTGGATTATGCTTGCAGAGTGAGTGAAATGTTATAGTGCCAGCATTTTAAGCAGAAAATCCCTTTCTTGGGATTATGACAAAAGAATACAATGAAAAACAATGCGACACATGTTTAGATTATTTTGAAAAAATAAATATTTAACTGGACGTATTTTGGGAGCGGTCATGGGTCAACAAGTAGCCTAAAGACAAGTGGAGTGTTAATCGTAGAGTTAACACGATTTCAGCAACAATGAATGCATACAAATTCTTAAAGTTGAATAACATAATTATATAAAAAGGACTAATATGCAGAGCATATGTTTCTAATTTAACATAATAGTCATATATTCATAATTATTAGATTGAATATCTGTAAGCATATCCATGCCTATAGCTTACACACTGGTCTCATTTAGTTAACACGTTTCACTTCGGTGGAATTTCAAGTTCATCTTTCCACAATATACAATCTTATACCTCCTCTATTATTTATTAACTAAATAAAGTGTCTGTGTGTGTATGAGAGAGAGAGAGAGAGAGAGAGAGAGAGAGAGAGAGAGAGAGAGAGAGGAAAATCTTCCTAGTCCTAATTTACTATGAAAGAGAAGCAGGTCATGAACAGTCCCTCGGCCCTACTATAGGACCTTTGATGTGGTCGAAGAGGACGATCGAGTCTGATGAAGTCGAGTGACCGCAATATTAGTTCCCCTTTGAGGAAACATATTTGGACACATAGTTTTTGAACGGCATATGAAAAATGTTGATAAGAATTTAGTTCTAAATTGACAAATGCAATATTTTCTATCAGCGTAGAAAAATCCTCCGAATTTGAAAAATAAAGCCTTTTACTAATCCTTTCATATCTTAACCCTTCGTTTTACTTTTTTGATTTGAAACGCTAAGGTTAGGTAGTTACAATGGAAGCATTTGCTTAGAAGTATTAGGTATGTCTTTTTTTTTTTATATTTTAATTAAATATTTATGAATATTTATGACAATGAATTAACAGCAAACAAGAATGTCATTCCTGTTAGTGTTCTCAGATATTACAAAATCACTATCTCAAGGAGAAACATTATCATGAAAGTTTTTAAAGCTGAAATTTTGTTAATGAATAACGGTGAATATGTATTTTTCTTTTTTTTTCATAAAAAAGAGAGGATTTGACATTAGTAGGAAATTGGAGTAAGAAGAGATGTTTTTTATTTTAAAATCTCGCTGAACACTTATTTTAGTGAATAATTCATCCAATTATTTTCATTAAAAATCTAGTTTAAAAATCAGACTTTGACCAGAGTTTCAAATTCTGAATATGTTTATCAATAAAATACCAGTAGAGAGAAATATCCAGTTTTGGACATTATAATAAAATAAACCATTTAGTTATTAATAAAACAGATTCTCGAAACCACTAATTCCCATTCTCAATTATACGATCTTCACTACTCACCACTTAAATATAAAGACACTTTACCCATTAGATGCTCCAGTGTCTTGCGAAAGGTGGCAAACACCTTCCAATATTTGGAAACGTCTTTTATCTCTTCCACATTTTACCAGTGCTTGATAATGTGATGACCTAAACGTAACAAAACTCACCTGGAAACTATAGAGATGCGGCTTTAATCCAGAAGTGTTTGTTTAAGACACAGGAATAGGTGAAAAAAAACCTTGTATCTTCAATTGCAAGGTACTTATCGTTTCCTGCGTTTGGCAAAATTCGGAAAGTCGACATAAAATTGCGTAAAGGTATACTTTAACAATCATTAATTTGATACTAAAATACACTTTTTATGTTTATTTCATAATTCAATGATTTTTTAAAACATGATATTAAATTATATTTTTGGCAATATATTAAACAAGTAGATATATAGCAATAGTTTAATTAACATAATATCAAAGGATATTGATTAGATGTAACTTAGCACTGGGCTTCGGATATGTGTCCGAATTTATACCAGAAATATTTTAATAAACTTTTTGATTTACCTTATACAATACTCTTTTATACACACACACACACTTACAAACACACATACACACGCACACAAAAAAAACACACAAACACACACACACACACACATATATATATATATATATATATCATATGTACTTATTTTATATATATATATATATATATATATTATATGTACTTATTCTATATATATATATATATAAATATATATATATATATATATATATATTAAATATCTATATATATATGTATATATATATATATATATAATTTATATATATATATATATATATATGTATGTATATATATATATATATATATATAATTACATTAATATATATGTATGTATATATATATATATATATATGTATATATATATATATATATATATTATATATATATATATATATATATGTATATATATATATATATATATATATATATATATATATATTATATATATATATATATATATATATGTATATATATATATATACATATATATATATATATATATATAGGGTCAGTCATACTAAGCTCATTTGAGGTGAGCGATCAAATGAATATCTCACACCATCACCATTTCACACTACCCAGAGTGGTGATGAAATTAGGGTATATCCCTAACCTGAATTGACATGTCTGAGGTCTTTGTCCTGCAGTGGACTAGAAACAACTGGATTTGTTGTTGTTGTTGTTGTTGGTGGTGGTGGTGGTGGTGTATAGTATGCGAAATAATAGCACTATTTTTTTACATTGGTTGGATACCTTGGAAAAATTGGGAGTCCATTCTTAATTTCATTAGAAAATAATAAAGTTTCGTGTAAAATATATCGCCAAAATATTTTTTTTTAAGTTTTAACATATCTTCATCAAATATAACGTGAAAAGAGACATATCAGATAAGTAATAAAGTGGATGTGTAGAAATATAGAGATAGTTACCGCCTATCCTAAAGCATAATTATACTGACTCTGGCGCGTATTTATGTTTAACGACCTTTTTTTAATTATTATTCAATACACTAGCATTCTCTCAAACCCCTTATTCTGTGGCTCCTTCAAGTGGGATTCCAAGTCAGTTTTAGTGCAACGAATTTGGATATCAGTCAAAGTTATCCACATAAACAATAAATATGTGAATGCAGGGTACATTTCAGATGAGCTCTATCAGTTTTAGGTAGACAAGAATTAGTCTATTTCATTTCTGTAGATTTATCACCGACGCAAATTCTGCTAGAGAGAGAGAGAGAGAGAGAGAGAGAGAGAGAGAGAGAGAGAGAGAGAGAGAGAGCGATTGGACGTTCTAATCAAGAATGACCTTTTAAGATTTGGTAAGAACTAGAAAGAAAAACTAGTTATTAATACATCGCTGAAAGTGAGATATCCTGTGATATAGCAATGAAGTTCATACCTTACTGTATGCTATATAGTGTACTGTATATCAATGTTAATAGATTAATGCATAACGTATGTTTTGATATTCTCTCTCTCTCTCTCTCTCTCTCTCTCTCTCTCTCTCTCGAGTGTTTCTGTATGCTGGTTAGTGAGTACACTTGTGTGGCCCGATAAATAAGCTGATTTAAGGCGGATAACAAAAGGCTATCGAGTGCAATATAGCTACAATTTTTTGTGAAAAGTCTGTGATTAGTTTGTGGTCAGAAAAGTGGGATAAAACGTCTGCATAGGATAGTTATCTTCTGAATTACTAAAAATCTGATCAAGATGGCGCTCTATAACATAGGCAAAGCTTTGAGGGACATTGCTGCAATCAGCAAAAGTACATTCCATGAATTGGCGAAACATGAAGTAGATCATTTGGTAACAGAGGTCGCTAGTAATTCCAACCAGTGTGACGGAAAAATATTCGCAGACATATTGAAACAATATGATCCAACAAACTAGAGCAAGTGTGTGGAAAACATCAGCAAAATATTGGAAGAAATTCCAAAGATAAAGAGACTTATAAAGAAAGTTTTCATCAATCAACACATTCCATCAAAGAACAATAAGAAGTCCAATATGGTGAATATGCTGATTGATGTACTGGGAAAAAGAATGCCAAAAAGGTGCAATACTTGTAAGATGTGGTATTCCATTATTAATCCATAACAGCTTATCAGGAAATGCGATGCAAGTCATGTGCCAACACATTCTTCATGCGCTGAAGTGCAACATAAAACTAAAAATAAAGGCACAGAGGTATTCTGCTCAACACTATTAGTCTGGATAGAATATATAATTAAGTCGAGACTGAATCCGTAAATAGTTGAAGAAGAAGAAGAAGAAGAAGAAGAAGAAGAAGAAGAAGAAGAAGAAGAAGAAGAAGAAGAAGAAGAAGAAGAAGAGAAAAATTAACCGTATATGTGTAAGGATGCAGAGAAAATCATTGATACAACATATGATCCCATCCAACAACATACTTACAAAGAAATAAATTATGAGATGGAGACATATAATAGACCCAAGACACTCTACCTAGACCTACATACTGTTAGGGAAGAGCAAGAACAAGAAAAAAAAAAAAAAAAAGGTATAGTCGGCAATTCACTGAAAAAACGGAATTACAGATTTGCTGAAAGATGTTACTAGAAACATCCAAAGATATACCATAATTATGAAATATATGGTAAATTTGCGTATTTAGACGGATATGGAGACAAATGAAGAGCTCTTCCTCCAAAAATATGCAAATACCTGAAAGAAGGAAAAGGATACAAATTCAACAAAAATTGTCGATATATGCATCCTGTAACCTTGAGTTAAAGTCAGAAAACTCAGCAAACAGAAAAGAGAAATGAAACCAAAAAACGAGCCGAGTATACACTGCACTATACAGATAAGGCCCCAAGATATGATGCCTTTCAACCCAATTATGCAAAATTAGACCCCAACTACAAAAAATACACCTATAATGCCAGGGGTTGGTGCAGATATGGGGATAATTGCAGGTATGCACACAAAAATAAATATGAAGGCAAAAGAGCAAATATGATAGAAAAGTTGGATTTTTTAATGACAGAATTTCTGGTAATGAAGAAAAGAACATCCTATCAGAACAGACAGTAATCATGGGACAATCCATATTACTACCAATATTAGATAATAGGAATGAAACAAAAACCATAATAGTGATTAATACAAAGGGTTTAGTTACGAGTAACTCTAAAAGGAAAATAGAGTTCTTAGAAAAACTAACCTAAATGGAAAAAATAGATATATTAAATATAAGTGAAACATAATGTTCCCTGGAGACTGGCAGTGATGACCAGATAAAGGGTTTCAAAATATATAGATCAGACAAAACCAATAGAAATCAAGGAGGAACTGCAATATATGGAAGACACATAAATCAAGGAAAAGTCTGTAAAAAATACAGCAACACAAAATGTGAATTAATTGCAGTAGAATTTTAATATGAAAAACTAGTGAATATTGTAGTTTACACACCCGAAATACTAAGGAGTTTGACATAATAATAGAAAAAAATATATGATATATGTAGAAACCACAAAGACTGGAATATACTCCTATCCGGATAATTTAACTTTCCTTCCGTGGATTGGAAAGAGTGGCTAGAAAAAAAGTGGTTATATATATATATATATATATATATGTATGTATATATATATGTATATATATATATATATATATATATATTTAAAGGAGAGTAATATTAGCGAAAAAGATGAGAGGCAAATTGAAAAGCTTCAAGATATGCTATTAGAATATAATATGCAACCAATAAACCACATTCCAACAATAAAGGACAAGGTCCTAGATTGAGAATTTAGTAACAGAGGTGAATTATGTTAAAGAAATAATAGTGTACAACACGGAAATTTCAGACCACAATATGGAATTAATAGTCTATTCCAAAGCTAGGGATCGGAGAGATAATCAAAGCAGAATATGGAAAATATAATTTTTGTTGTAAGAACCTAAAATGGTCAGAAATAAATGATGAATTGAACAAAGAATGGAAAAATGTATTCATAAGTGATAATATACAGGTAAATACGGATAAACTGTACAAAATACTGAAAAGAATTGTGGAAAAATATATACCAAAAAAAAGACAATAAACATCATACATGCATACCAAGAGACAAAAGGATCTTATTTCAGGAAATTAGAAAGTGGAAAAAAAGTCTTACAAAAGAAAAAAATGTATGGAAAATTATAAAAATGAAAAGTAAGGTAGATAATGCAGAACAGAAGATTATACAATCGAAAGATAATGAAAAAAAAGAAAGGATTTAAAAGAAACGAAACTTCAAGATACATACAAATGCATACATATACAAAGGCACTTCCCCCAATTTTGAGGGGTAGCCGACATTAACAAATGAAACAGAAACAAAAAAGGGGACCTCTACTCTCTACGTTCCTCCAGCCTAACAAGGGACTCAACCGAGTTCAGCTGGTACTGCTAGGGTGCCACAGCCCACCCTCCCACATTATCCACCACAGATAAAGCTTCATAATGCTGAATCCCCTACTGCTGCTATCTAAGGGGTCATCTAAGGCATCGGAGGCAGCAGTAGGGCCCTACCGGAACTGCGTCACAATCACTCGCCATTCATTCCTATTTCTAGCACGCTCTCTTGCCTCTCTCACATCTATCCTCCTATCACCCAGAGCTTCCTTCACTCCATCCATCCACCCAAACCTTGGCCTTCCTCTTGTACTTCTCCCATCAACTCTTGCATTCATCACCTTCTTTAGCAGACAACCATTTTCCATTCTCTCAACATGGCCAATCCACCTCAATACATTTATATCTATTCTAGCTGCTAACTCATTTCTTACTCCCGTTCTCACTCTCACCACTTCGTTCCTAACCCTATCTACTCGAGATACACCAGCCATACTCCCTAGACACTTCATCTCAAACACATTCAATTTCTGTCTCTCCGTCACTTTCATTCTCTACAATTCCGATCCATACATCACAGTTGGTACAATCACTTTCTCATATAGAACTCTCTTTACATTCATGCCCAACCTCTATTTTTTACTACTCCCTTAACTGCCCCTAACACTTTGCAACCTTCGTTCACTCTCTGACATACATCTGCTTCCACTCCACCATTTGCTGCAACAACAGACCCCAAGTACTTAAACTGTTCCACCTCCTCAATTAACTCTCCATTCATCATAACATTCAACCTTGCACCACCTTCCCTTCTCGTACATCTCATAACCTTACTCTTACCCACATTAACTCTCAACTTTTTTCTCTCACACACTCTTCCAAATTCTGTCACTAATCGGCCAAGCTTCTCTTTTGTGTCTGCAACCAGTGCAGTATCATCCGCAAACAACAACTGATTTACCTCCCATTCATGGTCATTCTCGTCTACCAGCATTTACCTCTCTCACCACTCCATCAACATACAAGTTAAACAACCACGGTGACATCACACATCCCTGTCTCAGCCCCACTCTCACCGGAAACCAATCACTCACTTCATTTCCTATCCTAACATATGCTTTACTACCTTTGTAGAAACTTTTCACTGCTTGCAACAACCTTCCACTAACTCCATATAAGCTCATCACATTCCACATTGCTTCCCTATCAACTCTATCATACGCTTTCTCCAGATCCATAAACGCAACATACACCTCCTTACCTTTTGCTAAATATTTCTCTCATATCTGCCTTACTGTAAAAAATCTGATTCATACAACCCCTACCTCTTCTAAAACCCCCCTGTATTTCTAATATTGCATTCTTTGTTTTATCCTTAATGCTATTAATCATTACTCTACCATACACTTTTCCAACTACGCTTAACAAACTAATACCTCTTGAATTACAACAGTCATGCACATCTCCCTTACCCTTATATAGTGGTACAATACATGCACAAACCCAATCTACTGGTACCATTGACAACACAAAAACACATATTAAACAATCTCACCAACCATTCAAGTACAGTCACACCCCCTTCCTTCAACATCTCAGCTCTCACACCATCCATACCAGACGCTTTTTCTACTCTCGTTTCATCTAGTGCTCTCCTCACTTCCTCTATTGTAATCTCTCTCTCATTCTCATCTCCTATCACTGGCACCTCAACACCTGCAACAGCAATTATATCTGACTCCCTATTATCGTCAACATTCAGCAAATTTTCAAAATATTCCACCCATCTTTGCCTTGCCTCCTCAAGTTTGAACAACCATCCATTTCCATCTTTCACTGTCTCTTCAATTCTTGAGCCAGCCTTCTTTACTCTCTTCACTTCTTTCCAAAACTTCTTCTTATTCTCTTCATATGAATGACCTAATCCCTGACCCCACCTTAGGTCCGCTGCACTCTGCCTCATGTACCTTACGCTTTACTTCCACATTTTTCTCTCTATATTTTTCATAATTCTCTATACTATTACTCTGCAGCCATTCTTCAAAAAGCCCTCTTTTTCTCTTCCACTTTTACCTTCACTCCTTCATTCTACCATTCACTGCCCTTCCTCATGCTGACTCCAACAACCTTCTTGCCACACACATCACTTGCAAATCCCAACAAAATTTTCTTTTACTAACTTCCACTCCTCCTCTAAATTGCCAGCTTCTCTTACTTTCATTTCGTCATATGTCATTTGCAACCTTTCCTGATATTTACTTATTGTTTTATAAGCTCTCCAACCCTCACTAGCTCCCCTTCACATCCACATACTGTACTCTATTCCCCCCACTCTTTTGCTACAACCAATTTTCCTTCCACCAAAAAATGATCAGACATACTGTTAGCCATACCCCTAAAACACGTGCACGTCTTCCAATCTTCCAAACATTCTTTTAGTTATCAACACATAATCCATTAATGCCCTTTCTACCTTCTTCCATTTGCTACTCTTACCCATGTATACTTTTATCTTTCTTTTTAAAAAGCTATTACTTATCACCATCTCTTGCTCAACACACATATCTACCAGTCTCTCACCACTCTCAATGACACCTTCTACCTCTCCAGCGCCCACTCTAGCATTTAAGTCACCCATGACAACTACATAATTCCTTCTACCCAGTCATTCTACATACCTAGTTAATTCATTCCAGAACTCATTCCGCTCTTCTTCACTTTTCTCACTACCTGGCCCATACGCACTGATAAACGCCCAACATTCCCTACCCAACCTAACCCTTACCCACATTAACCTATATGATATCTCCTTCCATTCCACTACTTTACCTGTCATCCATTCACTCAGCAATAAAGCTACACCCTCTCTCGCTCTTCCCCTTTTAATCCCAGACACTCTACCAGACATTTCACCAAACATCACTTCACCCTTTCCTTTTATCTTCGTCTCAAACAAGGCCAATACATCCATCCTTCTATTCCTAAACATACTTCCAATTTCACATATTTTACTCACTATCGTACTACATCCACGCACATTCAAACACCCTAAAACTAGAGTGCGTGGAGCAGTCACTCTCCCCCCAGCTCCATCTCTTTGTTGATGTCTCACAGGATGTAGATACAGGTGAGGGGGTTCCCAGCCCCCTCGTCCCGTTCCTTTTAGTTGCCTCTTACGACACGTAGGGATAACTTCAAAATACCCCCCCCCCCCAAAAAAAAAGAAAAAAAGTACTTTACTTGATGGGAAATCAGACATTTGCCCTCTAAGAATTGAAGGACGGTTAACGAATAAAAAAAAGAGGATATATGTAACATATTAGCAGAAAAATATAAGAGTGAAATCACGCCAAGAATTGAGAATGAGAATGATAAAACATGAATGAGAGAAGAAAATCTTGAATATCTAATGGATATAGATATTAATGAAGCAGATATTGTGTAGGCTATAAGTGAAATTATAAATGGATTAGCGGCCGGACCAGATGGAGTTCCAGCGATTTTGTTAAAAAACCTGCACACACTATCGTGAAGGCCGCTTACAATACTGCTAAGACAAAGTGTAGATATGAGCTTGATATATGTTAAACATAAATTAGCTTATATAACCCCTATTTTCAAGAGTGGATCAAGACTTAAGGCAAGCAATTATAGACCTGTTAATCTAACATCACATATTATGAAAGTGTATGAAAGGGTAATAAAAAAGAAAAAAATTAATCATTTGGTTAAAAAATAATTTGTTTAATATAGGTCAATACGGTTTTTTTACCCGGGAAAAGTATACAAAACCAACTGATAGCACACTTTGAAAACATATACAAAAAATATGTTAAATGAAAAAGGACAGATGTGATGTATCTAGATTTTGTAAAAGCCTTTGACAAGGTAGACCATAATATATTAGAGAAAAAAATTAGAAATAATATTGTTGGAAAGATTGGAAAATGGGTAAAAGAATTTCTGCAAAACAGAAAACTTATAGGTGTTGTAAATGACAAGAAATCAGATGAACATCAGGTAATATCTGGCGTGCCACAGGGTACGGTATTAACTGCACTGCTGTTTGTTATTATGATCTCAGACATAGACTGTAATATTAAAAAACTCTGTAGCGAGAAGTTTCGCTGATGACACAAGAATAAGTAGAGAAATTACTTGTGATGAAGATAGGATCTCACTACAAAGAGATCTAAACAAAATATATGAATGGGTGGAGATAAATAGGATGGTATTTAACTACGGTAAATTCAAATTGATAAACTATGGAAACAGAAAAGGAATGGTATGTGCATACAGGGGACCTAATAACGAGACAATCTCAAACAAAGGAATTAGAGGCCTGGGTGCAATGTTAAACAGGAATATGTTGTACAACGACCAAATAGCAACACTGTTGGCTAAGTGTAAAGCAAAAATGGAACACTTTAAAACAATAAAAGATAAACACAGGATTATGCATTACAAAACTTTTATACATAGTACAATCGAGTACTGCAATGTGATATGGTACCTACACTACCAAAAGGATATTCCAGAAATAGAGAATGTACAGAGGTCCTATACTGCTAAAATAGAAGAAGTTAAGGACCTTGACTACTGGGAGACTGCAATTTTTAAAACTATACAGTCTAAAAAGGAGAAGAGGGCACTACATGATAATACAAGCCTGGAGGCAAATCGAATGAATTACTGAAAACATCATGGAGCTAAAAATATCAGAAAGAGAAAGCCGAGGGAGATTAATGGTGTACCAACCGTGTGTCACACAATTGTACATAATTCCTTTTGCATACATTATGCTTGTATCTTCGCTCTTCCCTCGCACTAAACGAACATGGAAATTCATGTCTGCTGTTTCCTCTGTAACATTGTCTGTCTTGTTAACTTGTTATGTCCTGTTGCCTTGAGATTTTGTATATAAAGGAGAGTGTTCTATAACAATATAAACTCAGTTTATTGCATCCTGCCTTTGAGTTCACAACCCTCTTTCGGCTCGTTACAATAGGGACCAAAACTGTACCAGGAAAACTAAGGAAGGCACGCAGGATATTAATCCACTACGCACCAGCATCCATAATGCAGCGACTATTTAATGCGCTGCCAGCTCATCTAAGAAACATATCAGGATTGGGCGTAGATATGTTTAGGAATAAGCTCGATAGATACCTAAGATGTATCTCCGACTATCCAAGACTGGAAGATGCAAAATACACCTGAAGATACAATAGCAACTCTCCGGTGTTTATAGGGGGTGCCTCACACTGAGGAACCTAGGGGGAACCCAAACATAGAATAAGGCAATAAGAATAATGTAAGGTAAGGCTCTCCTACTCATCTTTTTTTTTTTATTTCCATAAATTTCAATTATCAAAAAAATATTTTCAAATACACTATCAACTTAAAAATAAATAACTGAGAATTCTTTTTTTCTAATGTTTTTTCTTTCATTTAACTTATTTTTAGTTTTGTCCCACTCAATAATTTTATACTTTCCATCTCTTGTACTATTCTCAGGTTCACAATTATTATCTCAAGAAGTTTGAAGTTTAACCTATCCTCAAAACACTAAAGAGATGGAAAGCCCTTGTATACGATGTAATAACTGCCAAGCCGATACTGGCCGAAAACCACTTAACAGCTTATTTTGTAGAATGGGGCATGAAGAGGCAAATCCTTATGAATGAGAGTTAGAAGTGTTGGTGAAAGAAAAAATAATATTGCAATAATTACAGAGGCATAACACTTTTGTCGGTTGTTATGAAAATATAATGTATGATTATTCTAAAGAGACCAGAGAGAAAAATTAATGAACAGCTGAGAGATGAACAAGCAGGATTGAGGGAAGGAAGAAATTGCATAGACCAAATTTCCATTTGGAAACATATTAGAGAGTTAGGGTCTTTAGAATTAGTGTTTATTGAAAGATTGAAAAATGCTAATCAGAGAATGGCTATATCGAGTAGAAACTGGAAATTAAATCTCC
>NC_090733.1:34100793-34115793 GCF_036898095.1 Palaemon carinicauda
TGAAAAAGAAGAAGAAGAAGAAGAAGAAGAAGAAGAAGAAGAAGAAGAAGAGAGAGAAGAAGAAGAAGAAGAAGAAGAAGAAGAAGAGAAAAATTAACCGTATATGTGTAAGGATGCAGAGAAAATCATTGATACAACATAGAAATAAATTATGAGATGGAGACATATAATAGACCCAAGACACTCTACCCAGACCTACATACTGTTAGGGAAGAGCAAGAACAAGAGAAAAAAAAAAGGTATAGTCGGCAATTCACTGAAAAAACGGAATTACAGATTTGCTGAAAGATGTTACTAGAAACATCCAAAGATATACCATAATTATGAAATATATGGTAAATTTGCGTATTTAGACGGATATGGAGACACATGAAGAGCTCTTCCTCCAAAAATATGCAAATACCTGAAAGAAGGAAAAGGATACAAATTCAACAAAAATTGTCGATATATGCATCCTGTAACCTTGAGTTAAAGTCAGAAAACTCAGCAAACAGAAAAGAGAAATGAAACCAAAAAACGAGCCGAGTATACACTGCACTATACGGATAAGGGCCCCAAGATATGATGCCTTTCAACCCAATTATGCAAAATTAGACCCCAACTACAAAAAAAGCACCTATAATGCCAGGGGTTGGTGCAGATATGGGGATAATTGCAGGTATGCACACAAAAATAAATATGAAGGCAAAAGAGCAAATATGATAGAAAAGTTGGATTTTTTAATGAGAGAATTTCTGGTAATGAAGAAAAGAACATCATATCAGAACAGACAGTAATCATGGGACAATCCATATTACTACCAATATTAGATAATAGGAATGAAACAAAAACCATAATAGTGATTAATGCAAAGGGTTTAGTTACGAGTAACTCTAAAAGGAAAATAGAGTTCTTAGAAAAACTAACCTAAATGGAAAAAATAGATATATTAAATATAAGTGAAACATAATGTTCCCTGGAGACTGGCAGTGATGACCAGATAAAGGGTTTCAAAATATATAGATCAGACAAAACCAATAGAAATCAAGGAGGAACTGTAATATATGGAAGACACATAAATCAAGGAAAAGTCTGTAAAAAATACAGCAACACAGAATGTGAATTAATTGCAGTAGAATTTTAATATGAAAAACTAGTGAATATTGTAGTTTACACACCCGAAATACTAAGGAGTTTGACATAATAATAGAAAAAAATATATGATATATGTAGAAACCACAAAGATTGGAATATACTCCTATCCGGATAATTTAACTTTCCTTCCGTGGATTGGAAAGAGTGGCTAGAAAAAAAGTGGTTATATATATATATATATATATATATATATATATATATATATATATATATATATATATATATATATATATATATATATATATATATATATATATATATATATATATATATATATATATATATATATATATATATATATATATATATATATATATATATATATATATATATATATATATATATATATATATATATATATATATATATATATATATATATATATATATATATATATATATATATATATATATATATATATATATATATATATATATATATATATATATATATATATATATATATATATATATATATATATATATATATATATATATATATATATATATAGGAGAGTAATATTAGCGAAAAAGATGAGAGGCAAATTGAAAAGCTTCAAGATATGCTATTAGAATATAATATGCAACAAATAAACCACATTCCAACAATAAAGGACAAGGTCCTAGATTGAGTATTTAGTAACGGAGGTGAATTATGTTAAAGAAATAATAGTGTACAACACGGAAATTTCAGACCACAATATGGAATTAATAGTCTATTCCAAAGCAAGGGATCGGAGAGATAATCAAAGCAGAATATGGAAAATATAATTTTTGTTGTAAGAACCTAAAATGGTCAGAAATAAATGATGAATTGAACAAAGAATGGAAAAATGTATTCATAAGTGATAATATACAGGTAAATACGGATAAACTGTACAAAATACTGAAAAGAATTGTGGAAAAATATATACCAAAAAAAGACAATAAACATCATACATGCATACCAAGAGACAAAAGGATCTTATTTCAGGAAATTAGAAAGTGGAAGAAAAGTCTTACAAAAGAAAAAAATGTATGGAAAATTATAAAAATGAAAAGTAAGGTAGATAATGCAGAACAGAAGATTATACAATCGAAAGATAATGAAAAAAAAGAAAGGATTTAAAAGAAACGAAACTTCAAGATACATACAAATGCATACATATACAAAGGCACTTCCCCCAATTTTGAGGGGTAGCCGACATCAACAAATGAAACAGAAACAAAAAAGGGGACCTCTACTCTCTACGTTCCTCCAGCCTAACAAGGGACTCAACCGAGTTCAGCTGGTACTGCTAGGGTGCCACAGCCCACCCTCCCACATTATCCACCACAGATAAAGCTTCATAATGCTGAATCCCCTACTGCTGCTATCTAAGGGGTCATCTAAGGCATCGGAGGCAGCAGTAGGGCCTACCAGAACTGCGTCACAATCACTCGCCATTCATTCCTATTTCTAGCACGCTCTCTTGCCTCTCTCACATCTATCCTCCTATCACCCAGAGCTTCCTTCACTCCATCCATCCACCCAAACCTTGGCCTTCCTCTTGTACTTCTCCCATCAACTCTTGCATTCATCACCTTCTTTAGCAGACAGCCATTCTCCATTCTCTCAACATGGCCAAACCACCTCAACACATTCATATCCACTCTAGCCGCTAACTCATTTCTTACACCCGTTCTCACCCTCACCACCTCGTTCCTGACCCTATCTACTAGAGATACACCAGCCATACTCCTCAGACACTTCATCTCAAACACATTCAATTTCTGTCTCTCCATCACTTTCATTCCCCACAACTCCGATCCATACATCACAGTTGGTACAATCACTTTCTCATATAGAACTCTCTTTACATTCATGCCCAACCTCTATTTTTTACTACTCCCTTAACTGCCCCCAACACTTTGCAACCTTCGTTCACTCTCTGACATACATCTGCTTCCACTCCACCATTTGCTGCAACAACAGACCCCAAGTACTTAACCCTGGATAGGTACGGTCCTCGGACACCCCTTTAAGGGTATACTCGGACGCGAACGACCCCGACGCCAAAAAAAATTCTTGAAAAATCAGTTTTTGCAGTAACCTCCTTTTTTCTTTTGCCAAAAAAAACTTCAATGAATGCTTAAAACAACTGTAAAGATAAATACTACTCATCTGCAGAAAAACTATTTATTATAAATATTTTAAAAAATTAAGTAGAAAAAAAAAGACCTGACATAAAAATTCATAAAAAAAAAGTTTATACATATATACACAAATCCTTTTAGGAATTGATTCTTGAATGTTTAGGACACATCTTGATGTATTTTGGATGAAGTCAGACCCATGGAGGTGAAGATCTGAAATGAGAAAAAAAGGGTAACTTTTTTTGGCCCAAAAAAATTGTCCAAATTTCATGAATTTTTTTGGGTACCCAAATGAAATAGGAAGTGGCTAATTTTTTTAGGGAATAAACATATGTTATCCTAAAATAGAAATATGTAAAAAAATCTTCATTATTTTGTAAATTACATTTATATCAGGGGCCATATCTAAAGGTAATTTTTTGAGTACTTGGAAATTTCGTAAAAAAATACATATATTTAATATATAATATGATATTTATGCAGGTAAAAATATACCAAAATATCACAAATTCTATAGGGAACAAGAATATATATAGATAGGGCAGCTTACGCTTCGGATATGTCCACAAAATGGCCGCCAACCACACTGACTCAGACTCCCTAATCTGCCACTTGAAATGTAGGAAGGGTATGTCAATTTCAAGGTGTTATTTACTAATCTAATTATTATTGGATATGCATAAAAATTGTATGGTGGGTTGCTGGATAATTGTCGATTATTTTACGACTATAAAATTAAAATTCTGACCCAAAAAAATTTTTTTGAAGGGAAATAAAATCGAAAAAAAAAAATGTAAAACAATATTTTAGCTAAAAAAATTTGATGATATTCAATCAAAAAAAAAGTAAACAAAATTTTCCGACAAATAAACATCTAGAGGAATCATTACTCTGTGATAGTTCCTTAGTACGTAGTAATTTTGAAAGAATTGGGAAAAAACGAAAAAATGGCAATCACAGGAAAATCGAACACATACCTATATATACGCCATATCTGGCTAAAAAAAAGATAGGCATGGGTAGCCAGATCATCTAGAAACACTTTCCAACACTATAAAAATATAAGTTTTGCGACACTACTTGCCAATTCCTTACGGTAACATGACTAAGCAAAAAAATGCAAAACAAATAAAAAGGGGCACTCGTGGAAAAATGGCCATTCTAATATACGGCATTTCAGAAAAAAAAAAATTTCAGCCACGTGCTAGGCAAACCATCAAGGCATATTTTCCGACAAATAAACATATAAATGAAATATTACTCTGTGATAGTTCCTTAGTACGTAGTAATTTTGAAAGAAATGGGAAAAAAACGAAAAAATGGCAATCACAGGAAAATCGAACACATACTTATATATACGCCATATCTGGCTAAAAAAAAAATAGGCATGGGTAGCCAGATCATCTAGAAACACTTTCCAACACTATAAAAATATAAGTTTTGCGACACTACTTGCCAATTCCTTACGGTAACATGACTAAGCAAAAAAAATGCAAAACAAATAAAAAGGGGCACTCGCGGAAAAATGCCCAACATTCTAATATACGGCATCTCAGATAAAAAAAAAAGACATGCACGTGTTAGCCCAACCATCAAGGCACACTTTCTAACACATAAACATGAAAAAAAAATCAATAATATACGGCAATTCCTTACTACGTAGTAAATTTTTACAAATATTGAAAAAAAAACAGAAATTGGCAACCGCAGTTAAATACCCAATATACCAATAACTACGTCGTATCTGACAAAAACAAAATCACACATGGGTAGCCAGATCATCTAGACACACTTTCCAACATTAAAAAAGCAAAAGTTTTACGACACTATTTCGCAATATCTTACGGAAAAATGACTTGGCAAAAAAATTAAAAAAAATTAAAAAGGGACACTCGCGGTAAAATGCCCGACATTCTAATATACGACATCTCAGATAAAAAAAAAGACATGCACGTGTTAGCCCAACCATCAAGGCACACTTTCTAACACATAAACATGAAAAAAAAATGAATAATATACGGCAATTCCTTACTACGTAGTAATTTTTACAAATATTGAAAAAAAACAGAAATTGGTAACCGCAGTTAAATACCCAATATACCAATAACTACGTCGTATCTGACAAAAACAAAGTCATGCATGGGTAGCCAGATCATCTAGACACACTTTCCGACACTAAACAAGCAAAAGTTTTACGACACTATTTGGCAATATCTTACGGAAAAATGACTTGGCAAAAAAATGAAAAAAAATGAAAAAGGGGCACTCGCGGTAAAATGGTCCTCGTGGTGATGAACGACATTTTAACTAAAAAAAAAAACATGCACATGGTAGCCAAACAATCCACCAAGACTTTCCACAACTGATAACCTATACAAGTTGCACCATTCTACGACAATTTCATAATACGTAATAACTTTGATAATTATGCAAACTACCTCAGAAGGGTAAACTCGGACGCGAACGACCCCGACGCGTCTCAGAAATCGGGGAAGGAGTACAGCTACAGCAATGCACATCTGGACACTACTAGAGCGTGTAGGGGAGACACCTCCTGCAGGTCGATCACCCACAAATTCAGTCACAGGGGTGAGTCACGTGAGAAAAACCTGTTTTTTTTTGACGCTCGGGGTCGCAAACGACCCACCGTACCTATCCAGGGTTAAACTGTTCCACCTCCTCAATTAACTCTCCATTCATCATGACATTCAACCTTGCACCACCTTCCCTTCTCGTACATCTCTTAACCTTACTCTTACCCACATTAACTCTCAACTTTTTTCTCTCACACACTCTTCCAAATTCTGTCACTAATCGGCCAAGCTTCTCTTTTGTGTCTGCAACCAGTGCAGTATCATCCGCAAACAACAACTGATTTACCTCCCATTCATGGTCATTCTCGTCTACCAGCATTTACCTCTCTCACCACTCCATCAACATACAAGTTAAACAACCACGGTGACATCACACATCCCTGTCTCAGCCCCACTCTCACCGGAAACCAATCACTCACTTCATTTCCTATCCTAACATATGCTTTACTACCTTTGTAGAAACTTTTCACTGCTTGCAACAACCTTCCACTAACTCCATATAAGCTCATCACATTCCACATTGCTTCCCTATCAACTCTATCATACGCTTTCTCCAGATCCATAAACGCAACATACACCTCCTTACCTTTTGCTAAATATTTCTCTCATATCTGCCTTACTGTAAAAATCTGATTCATACAACCCCTACCTCTTCTAAAACCCCTTTGTATTTCTAATATTGCATTCTTTGTTTTATCCTTAATGCTATTAATCATTACTCTACCATACACTTTTCCAACTACGCTTAACAAACTAATACCTCTTGAATTACAACAGTCATGCACATCTCCCTTACCCTTATATAGTGGTACAATACATGCACAAACCCAATCTACTGGTACCATTGACAACACAAAACACATATTAAACAATCTCACTAACCATTCAAGTACAGTCACACCCCCTTCCTTCAACATCTCAGCTCTCACACCATCCATACCAGACGCTTTTCCTACTCTCGTTTCATCTAGTGCTCTCCTCACTTCCTCTATTGTAATCTCTCTCTCATTCTCATCTCCTATCACTGGCACCTCAGCCCCTGCAACAGCAATTATATCTGACTCCCTATTATCGTCAACATTCAGCAAATTTTCAAATTATTCCACCCATCTTTGCCTTGCCTCCTCTCCTTTGAACAACCATCCATTTCCATCTTTCACTGTCTCTTCAATTCTTGAGCCAGCCTTCTTTACTCTCTTCACTTCTTTCCAAAACTTCTTCTTATTCTCTTCATATGAATGACCTAATCCCTGACCCCACCTTAGGTCCGCTGCACTCTGCCTCATGTACCTTACGCTTTACTTCCACATTTTTCTCTCTATATTTTTCATAATTCTCTATACTATTACTCTGCAGCCATTCTTCAAAAGCCCTCTTTTTCTCTTCCACTTTTACCTTCACTCCTTCATTCTACCATTCACTGCCCTTCCTCATGCTGACTCCAACAACCTTCTTGCCACACACATCACTTGCAATCCCAACAAAATTTTCTTTTACTAACTTCCACTCCTCCTCTAAATTGCCAGCTTCTCTTACTTTTATTTCGTCATATGTCATTTGCAACCTTTCCTGATATTTACTTATTGTTTTATAAGCTCTCCAACCCTCACTAGCTCCCCTTCACATCCACATACTGTACTCTATTCCCCCACTCTTTTGCTACAACTAATTTTCCTTCCACCAAAAAATGATCAGACATACTGTTAGCCATACCCCTAAACACGTGCACGTCTTCCAATCTTCCAAACATTCTTTTAGTTATCAACACATAATCCATTAATGCCCTTTCTACCTTCTTCCATTTGCCACTCTTACCCATGTATACTTACTTCTATCTTTCTTTTTAAAAAGCTATTACTTATCACCATCTCTTGCTCAACACACATATCTACCAGTCTCTCACCACTCTCAATGACACCTTCTACCTCTCCAGCGCCCACTCTAGCATTTAAGTCACCCATGACAACTACATAATTCCTTCTACCCAGTCATTCTACATACCTAGTTAATTCATTCCAGAACTCATTCCGCTCTTCTTCACTTTTCTCACTACCTGGCCCATACGCACTGATAAACGCCCAACATTCCCTACCCAACCTAACCCTTACCCACATTAACCTATATGATATCTCCTTCCATTCCACTACTTTACCTGTCATCCATTCACTCAGCAATAAAGCTACACCCTCTCTCGCTCTTCCCCTTTTAATCCCAGACACTCTACCAGACATTTCACCAAACATCACTTCACCCTTTCCTTTTATCTTCGTCTCAAACAAGGCCAATACATCCATCCTTCTATTCCTAAACATACTTCTAATTTCACATCTTTTACTCACTATCGTACTACATCCACGCACATTCAAACACCCCAAAACTAGAGTGCGTGGAGCAGTCACTCTCCCCCCAGCTCCATCTCTTTGTTGATGTCTCACAGGATGTAGATACAGGAGAGGGGGTACCCAGCCCCCTCGTCCCGTTCCTTTTAGTTGCCTCTTACGACACGTAGGGATAACTTCAAAATACCCCCCCCCCCCAAAAAAAAAGATAAAAAGTACTTTACTTGATGGGAAATCAGACATTTGCCCTCTAAGAATTGAAGGACGGTTAACGAATAAAAAAAAAGAGGATATATGTAACATATTAGCAGAAAAATATAAGAGTGAAATCACGCCAAGAATTGCAAATGAGAATGATAAAACATAAATGAGAGAAGAAAATCTTGAATATCTAATGGATATAGATATTAATGAAGCAGATATTGTGTAGGCTATAAGTGAAATTATAAATGGATTAGCGGCCGGACCAGATGGAGTTCCAGCGATTTTGTTAAAAAACCTGCACACACTATCGTGAAGCCGCTTACAATACTGCTAAGACAAAGTGTAGATATGAGCTTGATATATGTTAAACATAAATTAGCTTATATAACCCCTATTTTCAAGAGTGGATCAAGACTTAAGGCAAGCAATTATAGACCTGTTAATCTAACATCACATATTATGAAAGTGTATGAAAGGGTAATAAAAAAGAAAAAAAATAATCATTTGGTTAAAAAATAATTTGTTTAATATAGGTCAATACGGTTTTTTACCCGGGAAAAGTATACAAAACCAACTGATAGCACACTTTGAAAACATATACAAAAATATGTTAAATGAAAAAGACAGATGTGATGTATCTAGATTTTGTAAAAGCCTTTGACAAGGTAGACCATAATATATTAGAGAAAAAAAATTAGGAATCATAATATTGTTGGAAAGATTGGAAAATGGGTAAAAGAATTTTTGCAAAACAGAAAACTTATAGGTGTTGTAAATGACAAGAAATCAGATGAACATCAGGTAATATCTGGCGTGCCACAGGGTACGGTATTAACTGCACTGCTGTTTGTTATTATGATCTCAGACATAGACTGTAATATTAAAAACTCTGTAGCGAGAAGTTTCACTGATGACACAAGAATAAGTAGAGAAATTACTTGTGATGAAGATAGGATCTCACTACAAAGAGATCTAAACAAAATATATGAATGGGTGGAGATAAATAGGATGGTATTTAACTACGGTAAATTCAAATTGATAAACTATGGAAACAGAGAAGGAATGGTATGTGCATACAGGGGACCTAATAACGAGACAATCTCAAACAAAGGAATTAGAGGCCTGGGTGCAATGTTAAACAGGAATATGTTGTACAACGACCAAATAGCAACACTGTTGGCTAAGTGTAAAGCAAAAATGGAACACTTTAAAACAAGAAAAGATAAACACAGGATTATGCATTACAAAACTTTTATACATAGTACAATCGAGTACTGCAATGTGATATGGTACCTACACTACCAAAAGGATATTCCAGAAATAGAGAATGTACAGAGGTCCTATACTGCTAGAATAGAAGAAGTTAAGGACCTTGACTAATGGGAGACTGCAATTTTTAAAACTATACAGTCTAAAAAGGAGAAGAGGGCACTACATGATAATACAAGCCTGGAGGCAAATCGAATGAATTACTGAAAACATCATGGAGCTAAAAATATCAGAAACAGAAAGCCGAGGGAGATTAATGGTGTACCAACCGTGTGTCACACAATTGTACATAATTCCTTTTGCATACATTATGCTTGTATCTTCGCTCTTCCCTCGCACTAAACGAACATGAAAATTCATGTCTGCTGTTTCCTCTGTAACATTGTCTGTCTTGTTAACTTGTTATGTCCTGTTGCCTTGAGATTTTGTATATAAAGGAGAGTGTTCTATAACAATATAACTCAGTTTATTGCATCCTGCCTTTGAGTTCACAACCCTCTTTCGGCTCGTTACAATAGGGACCAAAACTGTACCAGGAAAACTAAGGAAGGCACGCAGGATATTAATCCACTACGCACCAGCATCCATAATGCAGCGACTATTTAATGCGCTGCCAGCTCATCTAAGAAACATATCAGGATTGGGCGTAGATATGTTTAGGAATAAGCTCGATAGATACCTAAGATGTATCTCCGACCATCCAAGACTGGAAGATGCAAAATACACCTGAAGATACAATAGCAACTCTCCGGTGTTTATAGGGGGTGCCTCACACTGAGGAACCTAGGGGGAACCCAAACATAGAATAAGGCAATAAGAATAAGGTAAGGTAAGGCTCTCTTACTCATCTTTTTTTTTTTTATTTCCATAAATTTCAATTATCAAAAAATATTTTCAAATACACTATCAACTCAAAAATAAATAACTGAGAATTCTTTTTTTCTATTTTTTTTTTCTTTCATTTAACTTATTTTTAGTTTTGTCCCACTCAATAATTTTATACTTTCCATCTCTTGTACTATTCTCAGGTTCACAATTATTATCTCAAGAAGTTTGAAGTTTAACCTATCCTCAAAACACTAAAGAGATGGAAAGCCCTTGTATACGATGTAATAACTGCCAAGCCGATACTGGCCGAAAACCACTTAACAGCTTATTTTGTAGAATGGGGCATGAAGAGGCAAATCCTTATGAATGAGAGTTAGAAGTGTTGGTGAAAGAAAAAATAATATTGCAATAATTACAGAGGCATAACACTTTTGTCGGTTGTTATGAAAATATACTGTATGATTATTCTAAAGAGACCAGAGAGAAAAATTAATGAACAGCTGAGAGATGAACAAGCAGGATTGAGGGAAGGAAGAAATTGCATAGACCAAATTTCCATTTGGAAACATATTAGAGAGTTAGGGTCTTTAGAACTAGTGTTTATTGAAAGATTGAAAAATGCTAATCAGAGAATGGCCATATTGAGTAGAAACTGGAAATTAAATCTCCTAAAAATACATATAAAATCAGACTATATTTAATCATAATGACCCGAGTTACGGTATGAGAATGAAATAATCTCCAAGAGATTTAGTAAATTCGAAAACAAACAAACCAAAAGGAGATGGTTTGGGGATGCTCTCTACACTCCATAAGGGAGATTAGCTCAATAAACGTTCAGCTTGGCTCCACAAGGAACTAGAAGAGTTGGAAGACTCAGACCTACATGGCTGAGGACTATGGAGCGTGATGATGAATAGAAAAGTATTGAATTAAAGGCTCATGATGGAGACGACTAGCGAAATGTTACCGCCGTCCTATGCGTCAATACCCATAGGAGGATATGTATACATATATACCTATATGCATATGTATATATATATATATATATATATATATATATATATATATATATATATATATATATATATATATATATATATATATATATATATGTATGTAAATCTATATTTATATATATATATATATATATATATATATATATATATATATATATATATATATATATATATATATATATATTATATACATATAAATATATATATATATATATATATATATATATATATATATATATATATATATATATATATATATATAATTTATATATATATATATATATATATATATATATATATATATATATATATATATATATATATATATATTATATAGATATACATATATATATATATATATATATATATATATATATATATATATATATATATATATATATATATATATATATATATATTATATAGATATATATATATATATATATATATATATATATATATATATATATATATATATATATATATAAACCAGGTAAAAAATCAAAAATTTTTATATATATTATAAATTTGTAACAAAATAGTCTAGTAAGTACTGTTTTACAGTACTTATATATAATATACATATACTGTACGGTATGAAATCAAATAACATTATAAATAAAAATTATATACATTAGAGTACTGTAAAGGAAAAATGGAATTTTATTTACCTTTGGAGTGACGTGACTTGAGCTGGTGGTGGGTGGAGGCAGAGGGCGGAGGAGACGGCAGATATGAAGACGTATCAATTCTAACTATGGCACGCTTAATAATAAATTTATTCATATTAAACACTTAAAATTGAAAATTTTTTTCATTCTTTTTTATTTTGAAATTTTCTTTTAGGGTTTTTTTTTTTCTAGAACTTAATTTTATACAGTAGCACTTCTTCATCTTCGTGTTACTCTTTTTTAGCTTTTTTACTAGGGTCACTTATATCATCTTTACTTTCGGACACTTCTCTTTTGGAGAAATATCTATCCAAAGTAGCCTGTTTCTGACAATTCCTCAAAATATTTCTAAATTGACTCATACACTTGTCATTAACTCTCCATAAGACGACATGTGCAAAGTTTTTCTGTTTTTTTTTTTTCTAATGAATCTTATTTCTGCCGATGTCATTTCTTTTGTCTCGCCCTCCGTCCTCGCCACCACTAGAGTGGTGCTCTTCTTGAGTGATTGTTAACTGCATTGCCTCCAACTCCTTCAAGTCTTCAGTCGTAAGCTCCTCCCGGTTCGTCTCGATAGGGTTATCGACGTAAGCCTAATCGACAATAAGCCCCATGGACCCTCTGATTGAAATTATTTCCTCAACATCACCCTCAGGGCCAGCATCATCAACGGCCTCGTCTTCGGTTGAGGGTTCGAAGCCTTTGAAGACGCTTTCTACCACAACAACTGGTCACAGTTTCTTCCATGAGCAGTTCAAGGTGCGCCGTGAAACCTCATTCCAAGCTTCATCGATGGTCTTCAGGCATTGAACGATGTCAAAATATCCCTTAAAAAATTCACGGAGGGTAAGTTGAGTGCTTTCGGTCACTTCAAAGCCTCTTCTGAACAGATGCTTCGTGTAAAGCTTCTTGAAGTTGCCAATCACTTGCTGGTCCATAGGCTGGAGGAGAAGAATGGTGTTTGGTGGCAGATAGAGAACCTTGATGAAGGAGAAGTCAGAATGTATGTTGGCCTCGAAGCCAGGAGGGTGAGCAAGACATTGTCCAGTACCAGGAGACATTTCAGAGCAAGATTGTTCACATCTAAAAATTTCTTCACAACAGGGCCGAATTAGACGTTTACCCCACTCAATAGATATGGTCGTCGTGACCCAGGCCTTGTCATTAGACATCCAAATTACCGAGAGCCTATCCTTCGTGATATTTTATTCCTTGAAGGCACGATGATTCTTTGAGTTGTACACCAGTAGGGGCTTTATTTTTAAGTCCCCACTGGCATTTGTGCTAAATGAGAGGGTAAGTCTATCCTTCATCGGTTTATGGCCAGAAAGTTTCTTTTCTTCTGCTGTGATATATGTACAACAGGACATTTTCTTCAAGAAAAGGCCAGTGTCATCACAGTTAAACACTTGCTCAGGAATATAGCCTTCCATGGAAATTAATTAATTTTTAAACTCGTGGGGTTCCTTTGTGTCCGCCGTCTCTTTGGGCTTCCATGAGATCGGCAAAGATAGCACTCACCTTGTGTGAAATTACTGATTGTGTGAGTGTATCACCAGAAATTTTCTTCTCTTTAATCCATAGTAGAAGGAGTCTCTCCATCTTGTCATTGATTGAGGTCACTCCACTGGCAAGGGCAGTCATGCCTTTAGAAGGCTTACTTGCTTGAATGGCTTCCTTATTCTTGATGATTTTACCAATCGTTGACTGGTTAGAACCATATGTACTTGCGAGGTTAACAATGCGCATGCCTTCTTCATATATGTTTATCATCTCCAGCTTAGTTTCCAGAGTAATCATCTTCTTACTTCTCCCTTTAATATCACTAAAATTCTTGGAACCCATGGCTAAAAAATTGCGCAAAACATACAAAATCACAAGCACTAACACGAGATCAATTCTTTACGAAACACATACAAGGTTCTAAACTAAACGCGCGATTAACGAAGAGAGAGAGAGAGAGGCTGAATCTCTCTCAGGCACTGTGGTAGGGATTTTGGCAAATAGTGTATCGGCATCTTAGTGACGTCGTGACGCCAACCAATAACAAACCAGCTTCTTAGTGATGTATGCAGCGACGTATGAGCGTTGTGTGAGGAGAGTGGCTCGCACAGTTGTACACGTATCGCGGCCAAGTTTTAATTTTGGAATTCAATGCCGTAAGGTAGGGAAAATACCGTAACAAGGGGACGAAAAAACTTTATATTCCACACCGTACCGTGAAAAAAACGTAAGCTAGGGACGCCGTACCCCTAGGGTCCATTGTTTATATATATATATATATATATATATATATATATATATATATATATATATATATATATATATATATTCTTTTATATATATATATAAATATATATATATATATGTACTATACTGTATATATATATATATATATATATATATATATATATATATATATATATATATATATATATATATATATATATATATACTATACTGTATATATATATATATATATATATATATATATATATATATATATATATATATATATATATATATATATATATACTATACTGTATATATATATATATATATATATATATATATATATATATATATATATATATATATATATATATATAAATATATATATATATATATATACTGTATATGTGTATATATCGTATATATATATAACTATATATATATATATATATATATATATATATATATATATATATATATATATATATATATATATATATATGTATATATATGTATGTTATAAATATATATATATATATATATATATATATATATATATATATATATATATATATATATATATATATATATATATA
>NC_090733.1:34125793-34135793 GCF_036898095.1 Palaemon carinicauda
AAATGTTTTTTTGTTGAACAGGCTGACGAGTCTTTTTAAAGTCTATATACAAATTATCTTTTTCAATGTTGTAATTTTTTTTCTAAGATATTTTGTTATAATTTCTCAATGCTTTTTATATCTTTGATTTATTTCCTTGTTTCCTTTCTTCACTGGGCAATTTTCTCTGTTGGAGCCTGTAAGCTTGTAGCATCATGCTTTTGCAACTAGTGTTTTAGCTTGGCTAATAATAATAATAATAATAATAATAATAATAATAATAATAATAATAATAATAATAGTAATAATAATAATAATAATAATAATAATAATAATAAAAATAATAATAATATAAATATGGTAAGCAGCTCTTCTAGGAGAAGAACACTCCAAAAATAAAAACATCGTTCTCTAGTCCTGGGTAGTGTCATAGCCTCTGTACATTGGTCTTCCACTATTTGAGGCTAGAGTTCTCTTACTTGAAGGTACACTCCTAATCGGGGTATTTTCCCTGTTGGGGCTCCTGGGCGTCTAGCATCTGCTTTTCCAACTAGGGTTTCAGCTCATAAAGTAATGATAATGATGGTAGTTATACACACACACCAATATATATATATATATATATATATATATATATATATATATATATATATATATATATATATATATATATATATATATATATATATATATATATATATATATATATACTGATAGATATATAGAAATTGGATACAATATACGAAAAAATAAACTTTTTCCGTACTTCATCCATTGATTAACTTTTCTCCCCTCTTTATTTCCCATTTCTTTATTTCGATGAAAAATATCTTAACAGGAAATTATTATAAACGTTTTTTTCACTGGACAACTCATTAATGAATCTTCACTCCAGTTCCCCAGGCAGAGATTTATGAGAAAATAAGCCAAGTAAGTCATAAATCATTTCTGAAAATAATTTTCCTTAATGATCTTTTTTAGCCACAGGAGATTGAAGCAGAAAAAAGAACTGGAATTGCATCGAGGATTATGACAACGGAATAAGCAACTTTGCTGGGGAAATTTTTTTATTAAATTTTTACAATCCTAAATATCATTAAAGAATTAATGCCGGTTTGTGTCCTTTCATGTTAATTTTGAGAAAGAGAGAGAAAAATAGAACGTGTAACTGAGGCGTGTTCAATAATAATGAAATTTGGTTGCCAATATCTGACTGGGAAACATTTTCAACAGTGGTGTGTATATATATATATATATATATATATATATATATATATATATATATATATATATATATATATATATATATATATATATATATATATATATATATATATATATATATATATCGGTCCTTAAGTATAGATTTACATGCGAGATATACTACCGTGCCCCAGCTGTTAAAAATAACGTTTGAATGAAATGCTTTCAGCAGTAAATTCTTGGCATTACTTCAGGGTTCTTGCACTGTACCTGTGGCTCTTATTTCTACATGCTTTGCCTCTATTTCCACTTTTTTCAGCATTGAATAGACGCAAGTTTGAGCTCTGTTAAATCTTGATAGTTTCTTGTAATATCTGGCACATCATCAATCATGTGAGGTAGCAATGGAGTGTGTGGGAGACTATAGGTCTACCTGCTGATTCATCAGGAGCCATTGCCTGGAACTCGTTGGTCGTAGCTTGAAGAGATGGTTTAGATGCTGATCATCTATATATGTTGTCATTCTCTAAGGCAATTTCCCAGTCCCTTGCCTCTACCATTTATGAGTGACCTTCAAAGTATCTAATCAACATTTATCAATTGATCTTCCAATTAGTTAAAAAAAAAAAAGCATGTGTATTTCATTGATCAACTCCCCTTTATTATCAGTTCTGCAACAGTAAAGTTACTAAAACCTTCAATGGTAGAGTATGTTATTTTTTGCTGTTCAGTTTTACTACTCTAGGAAGTTTTCAGTAATGGGAAATAACTTTGTAAGAAATCAGTAGAATATTTCTTTTAATGTTGTTTTAGACGAAGCTTTTAAAATGAAGGCATTTATGGGTAACAGTCTGAATTTATGATACAAGATTTCCCTACTTGTTTAGGAGCAACATTCCTATATTTTCTTCAGAAACTGTCAGATTGTTTTCCAATGTTTTAATTAAGAGAAGTGAACGTTGAATGTCATCCTTTATGAAAGATGTGTATAATGCTCAGAAATTTGGTTTAATCTGATCTCCAATATTAGGTTCTTCCATGGATTCTGATAAAATTTCTTAAAATTAGCCAAAAAATCTTCTCCACTCAAGGGGTTAACTGCTACACTGATTGTTTTGTGGCTACTCTCCTTTTGGTAATGGTAGAAGAGACTCTTTAGCTTTGGTAAGCAGCTCTTCTAGGAGGACACTCAAAAATCAAATCCATAATTTTTAGTCTTGGGTAGTGCCATAAGTACCATGGTCTTCGACTGTCTTGGGGTATGGTTCTCTTGCTTGGGGGTACTTTCGGGCACACTTTTCTGTCTTGTTTCTATTCCTCTTGTTATTTTAGTTTTTTTTATAGTTTATATATGAAAAATTTATGTTAATGTTATAACTGTTCTTGAAACATCTTATATTGTTCATTACATATCTTGTGGTTTGATTATTTTTTTTTTCTCACCGGGCTATGATTCTCTGTTGGAGCACTTGGGCTTAGAGCACCCTGCCTTTCAAACAAGGGTCGTAGCTTGGCTTGTGATAATAATAATAATAATAATAATAATAATAATAATAATAATAATAATAATAATAATAATAATAATAATAATAATAATAATAATAATATGCACACATACGCACACGCACACGCAGGCATCATTCCCTATTACAACCCCCCGATTCGGCAATCAGTGCAAGAGCGGATTTTTTAAGTGTATCTCTTATATATATATATATATATATATATATATATATATATATATATATATATATATATATATATATATATATATATATATATATATATATATATATATATAACAGATCTATTTTTGGGTGAGGTAACCATGTCGTCCTGATGGAAGTTCCTAAAGGGTAGCATCCTAGGGTATATTTGACTACAGTGATATTCCCAGAGAATTTTACCTTAAGGTATCCAAAATTCTAGCTCCTGGATCGAATATCCCTAAATAAATCTAACAGGGATATCGCATAATATCAGAAGACGTATTCTTCACCCCGAACAGTATTAACGCTTCGAGGGGTTACAGTGACAAGAATCTAAAAACGAGAATGCAAAGAGAGCCGCTCATAAGGTATCTCTCCTATTCCGTTTCCAGTGTGTATGTGACGAAGACGGCAGCACCATCTTTATTCCTTGTAGCGATACACGAGGTGCTACAGATACTGTATTAAAGGGAGGGGTCAATAAGCCCTTTTTACAATAAAATTAAGGGCGGGTCCATCAGGACGACATGGCTACCTCACCCAAATATAGATTTTTTGCTTCGTTCAAAATCCATTTTTTGAGCTCAGGCCATGTCCTCCTGATGGAAGTTTACCAGAGCATTACTGTATCTGTGGATTCTCAACCAGTGACGTTCCTTCAAGAAAGTATTTTCCTGGTCCGTCTAGACCTAGAGACCTATGATGTTACCGTCATACATCATTTCATGTAAGCATGAACTCTGTTAGTGCTTCCTGCCCCCTACAGGGAAGAGTCGTACTAGACTCTGGAAAAAGTCTCGAGGAGTACATATTAACTATGGATGACAAAATGACAAGCTTGTATAGTGGTCTCGCCCTATACAATGTAAAGAAAAGTTAGTATAAGAGTCACCAATGTCAGTATGAATTCCTGACATCTCCCCCAGTGTGTCAGAAGTACTACCATGGCTTCTAGAAAGTTGATGTGAAGTGACTTGAAAAGATTGGACCAAGATCCTTGGACTCTCTTCTGGTGAGAGTGGCCTCCCCAGCCTTCCTTTGAAGCGTCTCTGTGGATAGTAACTGACAGGGGAGGAGGTTGAAGAAGTATTGATTTCTTCAGTTGCTTGGCTTGGGGCCACGTCTTAAGAAGCGTTCGCAGTCGAGTCGGTAATGGTCTCATTAGATCTCTTCGCGCGTTTGGTGCGTATTTTCTCCACACTCCTGTTGCATCCTTTAGCTGTGCTCTTAGCACTGGATCTGTTATTAAAGCAAACTGTAGAGAGCCCAGCACTCTCTCCTGTTCACGTCTTGATATCCGTTTGGATTTCAATAGTCTCTTGACAGATCCTGCTATTTCTTTCCTCTTCTTCGCAGGAATGGAAAGTCGATGTGACTCCAAATTCCAGTGGATTCCCAACCAATGGAATTTTTGAGCTGGAGATAGACGATACTTTTTGATGTTGATCTTGAATCCCAGATGTTCCAGGAACTGGATCACTATCTTGGAGGCTTGCATGCATTCTGTCCTGGATGCTGCCCACACCAGCCATTCATCCAAGTAGGCCACTACTTGGATCCCCTTTAGAAGTAATTGATGGACGGTTGCGTTCGCAAGCTTCGTGTAAATCCTTTGGGGCTATGTTTAGCCCGAATGGCATGGCTCTGAAGGCATAAAATCTTCTTTGTAACTTGAAGCCTAGGTAGGAGGAGAGGTGACGATTAATTGGAACGTGCCAATAAGCGTCAGACAGGTCTATAGAGACAGTTAATGCCCTTTTGGGCAGTAGGGTCCTTATGTGTTAAAGTGTGAGCATCCTGAACTTGTAGTTCACTATGAACTTGTTGAGTGGCGACTAGTCTAGAATGACTCTGAGTTTTTCCGAGTACTTTTTTGGAACACAAAACTGCCTTCCTTGGAACTTGAAGGACTTAACTTTTAGGATTACTCTTTAATCTAAGAGTTCTCGGACATATTCTTCCAGAACGGGGGTAGAGTGTTGGAAGAACTGCGGAAATTGAGGTGGAGGTCTCCTCCAGCTCCAACCTAGTCCATTCTTTATTAGGCTGTGGGCCCAGGGATCGAAGGTCCAACAATCCCTATATTGATGTAGTCTCCCTCCTACTGGAAGCATCTCACTTCCGCTCTTGTGGACCTGAGGCCTTGCCTCCTTGACTGCGTCCTCCCCTGAATCCCCTTCCCTTTGAAGGGCGTCTAGAAGATCTTCTGGCTGTTCCTTTAGCATTTGAGCGAAAGGAAGAAGTCTGCCTTTCAAAAGCTGGGTTAAAAACCGGCGACTGTGTCACCACTTGTTGAGGTAACAACTGGTACGTGGTTGGAGGTTTTGCCACTATCTGAGGCACCGCGGTCGCAGGGAGTTGCTGTTGCTGCTGTCGGTAGGGCTTAGCCTGCCGAGAGGATAGCCTAGGCCTTTTTGTCTTCTTCTTGGGTTGGGGACCCTCATCCGGAGAAGACTTTCTCTTAAGATTTAAGCCCCACTTTTTGAGAAGCTTCCTATTCTCCGTGGTGGCCTTGTCTACTACCTATTTAACCACTTCGTTGGGAAAGAGGTCCTTCCCGAAATGCAAGAGGAGATCAGCTTCCTCGGTTAGTGGCTCACCGCAGCAGAGGCAAACACGAACTCTCTACAGGCTCTCCTAGCTTTAATAAAGCTATAGAGATCCTTCGTAACTGTGGCCAGATGGGTTTTGGCCACTACCATGAACATGTTCTGGTTCTTGGGGTTACTTGCCATCGTTTCCAATGTCGTTTGCAACGACATTGATGCCGCAAGTCTTTCTTTCGTCTCTTGCTCTCTGCGCAAGAGACACTCTGAGAGCTTTGTAAGTTCCTCACCAAACTGACGTTCGGCAATATCAGCTTCCAGCTCCCCGACTGAGAAGGTAAGGTGAATGTCCTTCCAGTCTTTTTGGTCCAAGGGTAAGGTCTGGGATAACGGCTTGCATTCCTCCAAGGAGGGACAAGGTTTCCCTGCCTCCGCCACCTTCAAGGCTGCCTTATATCCCTTTTCCATGAAGGGAAAGGCTCTGGTTGGAGAGGCCACAAAGGAGAGAAGCTTCTTACTCAAAGCTGGCACCTTTGAGTTCGTGAAGCCCCTCTCTTTCCTTGAGCTTGCTAGTAACGCCTTTACTTTACTATGGTCAAGGACTATGTCCTCCTTCGGCTTCGTCTTCATCCTAATACGGACATAGCAGTCTGGGTAAGAGTCTCTGTTGGGCCAAAATTCCACATCTTCCAGAGGAATTGAGCCCAACTACTCCGACATTACAATCTTTTCGGTTGTCATTGGCATTTGTTCAGCATACCACCAAGGATTGGTATCCGAGCACAAAGGAAGATCCTTCACGTTGAGTCGCTTCTGGGGCCCACGTGATGCTGTGAGTCTGCGTATCTCCAGTTTCATCGCAGCTTCCTTTTCATCATTCTTCTTTTGTATTTGTTGAATCATTTCAACAATAGAAGAAAGAGTCCTTCCCAGGTCACCTGGGATACCAGACAATGCAGAGGGAACAGATTCCAGGGCCGGAACCGATGTAACCGACACCTTGTCGATTTCTTCCTCTTCTATTTCTGGAGCCTGTGTCAGCTCCTCCTCCTGACTTTCTCCCAGAAGGCCCTTCTCTGTATATTCCGATACTTCTGATATCCAATCATCCAATTGGATGTCTTGAAGGGTGGCCGAGGCTTCAGAATCTACCGGATTCTGGACAGTTGGAATCTCCTCCTTAGGCTAAGGAATGACTGCATCAGCCGATGTCTTATGGAAAAGGTAGGCCCTCATCTTCTCGTTTGGAAGGTAGGTGCCTGAAGTGTTTTTATGAAAACTCCTCACCCAGGTTCACAACTTTTCCCTTGCCGCATCCCTTCACTTCGCCGACTTAGGGGTGTCAAATGCCTCGGTAATCAGGTTGGAACATATAGTACATACCTGAGGGTCCAAATACCGTAGACCACCTTTGGAGACTGCACATGCTGCGTGCCTCCTGCATAACTCAAGTCCACAGAAGTTCTTACTGCGGACATTGCAGAACATACTCCCGCACTTCGGATGGTCCTCCTGTAAAGAGAAGAGAATCCATGAGTATCAAGTGAATGCTTTTCACTTATCTTTAATACATGTAGCTTATACATTGAAGCTAGAAGGGAAAGAAGGAAAGACACATACTTGTATTTCCTGCCCAGCCAATTGCTGTGACCTCCCAAGATATTAAAACTAAGGTTAATTCTATTCTAGAATACCTTATAAATTTTCCTAAGCAGAAAGTTAAGGTGTAACTCACACCTTGAAATAAAGTTTTAATATACGGGATACAATGAATACAGAAAGAACTCACTTTCTATATACTGTACGGTCTCAACAAAAGGCTGTATCAGATAACATTAAGTATGTTGGAAGAACTTTAGTGTTATAACAAACTCTATACTGTAGTTTTAAAATGCAGTGTGTACTACACCACAAATATAGAAACTACTGAACATCGCATGCTGTCGTGTCGGCCGGCACGCGCCGGAATTTACCCCTGTATAGATCAAAGGTATGCTACCTTTAACTAATAGGCGGCAATTCACTGGTTCGCAAATGTGTGCCGGCCGGCAACTAAAAACACTAGCACCCGGCTGCTGTCCGCTAATCGTAGTGGCCGGCAGATCTCGGGATGTGTTTCTACTGCCTGGCAGGCAAAGGTAGGATACCTGTGCCGGCTGGGAGTGACTACGAACCAGAGAACCTTCACCTATCCGGCTGCCGGCCATTAAAGCCGGCAGCCAGGCTAGGGGTATAATAAACTAGCAAGAGAAACAGTATGGATGTAAGGTTATAAGGCGGCATTGCCATACAACCTTCCATCCAAAAAGAGTGAACATATGGAAGGGGAGAATGTAACATTCAGACTTCCTATCTATCCATAGCCTGCCGGGCTCTACTAGCAGACACGGAAGAGAGACCAAGGGAGGTCAGGGGTTCACTCTGTAGAAGAAAAAGGTCTCTGCCTGCAGGCAATAACGTGCCGGCCGGGAGAGAGCTGAGCCGGTCCCCCATCCTAACCTACTCTAGGTACGGAAGTAAGACTGCGGCCAACAAATGTGATGGCTAGGTCATCACTAAGAAAGATAGGGGGGAAAGGGATAAGGGTCCTGTAAACTTCGTTCTAGTATGAGACACACCCAGCAGTTAGGAAAGCTCATCCTAACCTAGAGTTGTCTATTAGGGAGGAAGGTTGGCAATACCTGCTATCCTCTTCCATACCAGAACAAAGTTAGGTGAAGTTATTTCATCAGGCAACGGAGAAAAACTCATTCTCCAGCCCGAGAATAACAACACACGACAGTCTGCTAGACCACTAGAAGAAGGAATCATCTCGTACAGAATCCTTCAGATGTGGGCTAGGTAAGCAAAGCCTCCTGTATTTGCGCCTAACCTAGCAAACGAAAATCATTCTCTATGCTAGGAAGATGCAGACCAAAGACTAGAAACTCAGATGTTCTGCCCCAAAACCAAAAACCACTCATTCTGGTTACCGGGTCAGGACAACCACATTCCAGTATATTTATACCTGAATATGATTCAGATAGAACCACTAGGACTAAGCCTAAGGCTTACTCAGAGGGAGAAAGGGATCGAATATAGTCTCCAGAAGAGAAAAGAACAACTGGGGATGTGTGCGAAAGTATACTAAAGCCACATAGGCTACTAGCCTAGGTGCAGTGAGAATCGATTACCTAAATCAACGAAACTCTCTCGTATATAATCTTGGAGATCAAAATTCAACAGCATCTTACATGTATAAATATTTGCCTATAGCTTCAATAACATAACAATCGGAAAATTATACCATGCATGAAAGTACAAGGGCCAGACGCCTAGGCTACTAAACCTCGTGAAGGGCAAGATCGGTTACCTAAATCGCCGAACTGAAAACTAACGGCATCATATAAGAATTCCTAGAGAAGCTAAATAGCTAGATTTATCAAAGCATAATGACTCATGCATAGCGAGCGACAGCATCCAGGATGCCTCCGGTAGGCAACAGCTCTTGTTTACGTTAATATCACTTTTGATTTAATTCAAAAGGACAAGAGCTTAAATTTATACAAAGTAAAAATAATACTCAACTTTCCAGAGGCAGAAGAGGAGGAAGAAAGCATCATAATATTGAATAATATCCAAAATTACGGGAGATCATAAAAGAAAACACTGAGTAGTAGAGCTACACAAAAAGGAATAAGGATGGTGCTGCCATCTTCGTCAGATAAACACTGGAAACGGAATAGGAGAGATACCTTATGAGCAGCTCTCTTTGCATTCTTGTTTTTAGATTCTTGTCACTGTAACCCTTCGAAGCGCTAATACTGTTCGGTGTGTCAAAAATACGTCCTCTGATATTATGCGATATCCGTGTTAGATTTATTTAGGGTTATTCACTGCAGGAGTGAGAATTCTGAATACCTTAAGGTAAAATTCTCTGGGACTATCACTGTAGTCAAATATACCCTAAGACGCTACCCTTTAGGAACTTCCATCCGGACGACATGGCATGATCACAAAATATATATATATATATATATATATATATATATATATATATATATATATATATATATATATATATATATATATATATATATATATATATATATATATATATATATATATATATATATATATATATATATATATATATATATATATATATATATATATATATATATATATATATATATATATATATATACTGTATATATATATTTATATATGTATATATATATATATATATATATATATATATATATATATATATATATATATATATATATATATATATACATATATATATATATATATATATATATATATATATATATATATATATATATATATACATATATATATATATATATATATATATATATATATATATATATATATATATATATATATATATGTATATATATATATATATATATATATATATATATATATATATATATATATATGTATATACATATATATATATATATATATATATATATATATATATATATATATATATATATATATATATATATACTGTATCTTCGTCAGATACACACTGGAAACGGAATAGGAGAG
>NC_090733.1:34140793-34150793 GCF_036898095.1 Palaemon carinicauda
AAATGTGAATATATATATATATATATATATATATATATATATATATATATATATATATATATATATATATATATATATATATATATATATATATATATATATATATATATATATATACATGGTGTGAAAATACAAAATATTAAATTAAGTCCTGACTACTTTCGTGATACTTTTTCAGAGGACTGATTTATGGAGAGAGGTTTATTTACATTCTATAGGAAAAGTAAACGTACGAACATACATATAGAGGCTTATAGAACAATGGCACTCCCATACCAGCTACCTGGGCAGTTATCAGGTGTTCACTGGGAGGAGATGAAACCTCATTAGACACCTGCCAAAAAGGGTAATTTCTGGTGACCGGTAAATTCTTGTTTTGACTTTCAATACAGTTTATTCATATGAATAACGGTAGCCATATCTATATAAATACATAAGCAAAACCATAAGTATATATAAAACACATCTATATATAAATACATAAAAAGACATATACATAAGTATACACAGACAGGCATTCATAAACACACATGCATAATATATTCATAGACATACATACGTATGCTCATACTGCTATACATACACAGACACATACATAGACTTAGATATACAGGTTTTACACATGATTAACATATATATATATATATATATATATATATATATATATATATATATATATATATATATATATATATATATATATATATATATATATATATATATATATGTGTGTGTGTGTGTGTGTGTGTGTGTGTGTGTGTGTGTGTGTGTGTTTGTGCACTTATAACATTATTACCATAAACATATAATTACGTACTGTATATATCATTGCTTATATTTAGCATAACCTTATATAGTGCCAACTATACTTAGGCATAGTATATAAAATAATTGTACCCTTCAGTGAATGGTAGCTTAGGTCTGAATATTAATTTCACAGTGACGTTAATTATTCACAATACATTCTGTTCTACATTAAGGTGTAAAAGTTTTTTTTTATATAGCTTACAAATCTCTTTACATATAAAGGCGTCGAGTTCATACATTCCATGTCCAATATTAAAGTTGTTTTCAAAGTTTTTTTTTATGTAACTGGACTCTATGATGTTTCTTTCCACTAAGTTATTTGAATGAACCAATTTCTTTGCACCTGACCAATTAATGGTGTGATTTTTATCTCTAACGTGGGCAAAGAGTACATTATTATCCTGAGCATATCTGACACTTTTCTTATGTTGTTCAGTTCTTTTTTCTAGGTCTTTACCAGTTTGACCAATATAGAATTTTTCACAAGCATTGCATAGAATACGATATACAAATCCCTGGGTAATGTCAGGAGAATTCTTTATTAGGGCCGTTTTTATTGTATTACTCTTAAATGTTACATTTACATTGAAATTGTTTGAACAGTTGGGGAATTTCTGTAAAAGATTTACTATAAGGCAGTACAAGTAAATTATGTGCATTGTAGTTTTTCCTGTAATCTTTACCGAAAAGGGTCTTTTTTGCTGTTCTTAGTGCATCATCTAACACAATTTCAGGTTACTTCAGTTTTCGCCTATTGCTCTAATCTCATTTATTTCATCATCAATATATTCAGGTCTGCAGACTCGAAATGCCCTTAAAGTATAGAAGTAAATACAGATTTCTTAACTTTGTTGCCTTGAATTGAGTAGTAATGGACGTATGCTGAGATATTCGTTGGCTTTCTGTATACACTAAACTTGAGTCTATTGTTACATCTATGTATGCGACAGTCAAAAAAAGTTAGGGCACAATTATTGTCAAGCTGCATAGTGAGATTTATTGGTGATACCAAGCTATTCAATCTAAGAAAAACGTTATATAAATTTTCATTTCCTGGCCACACATATATTATGTCGTCAATATAGCGAAACCATTTTACATTATTAGGTATGATGTTATTCAAGATTCTGCTTTCAAAATATTCCATATAAAGTTTACTCAATACTGGGGATAAAGGGTTTCCCATAGCCATGCCAAATGTTTGGGCATAAAACCTCCCTTTGAATTCAAATTTACAATCTTTTATACATAGTTTAATTAATTTTATTAAAGTGTTTTTGGAAAATGGTAAATTCAGTTGCCTATTATCTAAGGTTTCTCAAGTATCCTTCAATGTACCTAGTGGTAAATAGCAGTATTTTGTTCCTCAATTCTGACATATACAGTACTTAGGTATCCGTTTTACATCTGCATATGATACATTTTTAATCCTAAAATATATTCATTTTCGGAAGCAATATTTAGAAAAGTAGCGTAAATACTTACTCTTGTTGTGTTTTGTTCTTCACGTTTTCCTCTTTCATTTGCATTAATATTCCATAATCTGGTTTAATGTTGTTTCCTTTTCATGAAGTATTTCTTCTGGTAAATATCATATGACATTACACAAAACAGGCGAGGCCGACACTTATCATAAATAGTAAATATGAGGATATAATTAGATGAATGACGATTAATGATAGAAAAATAATTTTTGTACCATAACACAAAAAGATAATTTTCTTTTCCAGGTACACATGGGGATAGGATATCTTTTTATGTTTTTTTCTTTTCCACTATACTCCGATTGTTTATTCAGGAATTTCTTTATGTAGTCCAATTAAGTATTCTTTTTAATGGTAGAAAAGTAATACTTTTTCTGTCTGTCTTGAAATGTAGTATTATTTACGATAAAAAAAAACTGGTAAGCAATCCATTTGCTTTATATTTCAGTAAATATTATCCATAATTGTAAAGCAGTGTTAGTAGATTTTTCTTGAAACCTCGATAAGACATTTTAACAACTCTTTCGCTTGTAAATCTAATACTTTCTCTCTTTCGTTAACGGTTTCTTAATATTACTTTGAACAGAAGAAAAAAAGCAAACAGTCTTATTGTATCTTATATGATATAATAGTGAACACACATATCTTACAATAATTAGAGTATCGAGACAATAAAAATATATTCCTGTAAAAGACCCTAAGAGGAATCCAGATTAAGTGTGATACGAAAGTGGTTGATTGAATTCTGAGAGATATGTCCTTAACAAAAATTCTCTTTTTTAGTAAAAGGATTCCGTTTAAGTTTCCCCAGAGAAATAAAAGAATATGAAATAGTGCAACTCTCTTAGCCCCCTCATCGTTTTGCTCAGAATATGTAAATAAAAGAAGTTCTAGACCAAACAGCTTCTATCATAAAGGCATCTACTTTCTGAGTGCACCAAACCTCAAAACGGTGACTCCTTCCTTGGTAGTAAAAGTGACGTTTTCAGTATTCCGGGTATCATCCCTCTGTTGCATGGATTGTGTAATTGCAGGGAATACCGAGCGCTTGGAATTTCATAAAGATAGTGAAATATCTTCAATTTATTTCATCTTTTTTTTTTTTATAAATATAGCTAGTTTTATGTCATCTTTCCATATGCCCAACTTCAAGAAATGTAAACGGTATGATGCAAAATGAAGACCAAAATAGTAGACGGCACTCCTGAGGATATGGAAATCTACAGTACATGCAAAAAAAAAAAAAAAAAAAAAAAAAAAAAAAAAAAAAAAAAAAAAAAAAAAAAAAAAAGGCGATCAGAGTAATTCAACCCAACTTGGCATTCTTCGCTAGTATTGTAGACGGAGATGACTCATGTAATACCTTCAAGGCGGAGGGCAAGATTTTTTTTTTTATTCTAAAAGTGCAGTTTGAAGTGATTGAGCCTCAAAATATGAATTTTTGAAAATTATTGTAATAAAAATTCTAAGACCAAAGATTGCAGAAAACGGAGAGGAGTTTAAAAAATCATAGAGGAGAAAATTATTGAAGTAAAGTGGATAATGTCAAAATTCCATACTAAATCCTAAATTTAGAAATTAAAGTTTGATACACCGTTATAACAAAAAAAAAAAAAAAAAAAAAAAAAAAAAAAAAAAAAAAAAAAAAAAAAAAAAAAAGCCATAAAAAGGAGGCCTCTTTTTAACCTACCAATACATCCTGAGTCAATATATTGAACACGATGTCTGTAAAATTGTAATTTTGCTATGAAAAAAACTCTTCTTATGAACATCTTTATAGATAATGTTTTAAAGGTAAAAGCTTCAAACTCTGCTCCGAGTGCTCATCATAAGACCATATATACAAGGACTGTACAAAAAACACAAAGGAATGTATTAACTGCCTTCAACAACAGAACTTTAGTAGTGAAATGCCCAGTAAGGAGGGATAAAATCTAAAACGAGAGAGCAAGATGAAAGCGACCAAAGATGCAACATCCAAAACAAACAACGGTACAACTGGATCCTGAGTAACAGCTACAATAAGGATAATTGTACCATTATTGCAAAGAACATTCTAAACACGCAAGGAGACAATAATTACGAGGACTGGGATTATTACAATAAAACTAGGGGTGCATCAAGGAAGATACTACCCCTTAAAACCATATAAAAATTTCCCAACAAGGTATTACCCTAATAAAATAAATAAAATTTAAAATGAATAATAATAATAATGTAGAGAGTACCATGAAGAGGAGAAATGCGGGAAATGCAGAATTCCATCACAAAATTACGAGAGAAGACCAGACAGTTCAGAAGACAGCTCTTTAGGTAAAAACTTCACTTCCGAAAATGAGCCTAAGACAGACTCGGCCTAGGTCGTCTCGAATACAGGCCTAGTCAGTGATGGAAGAAGTCAACATAATTAGGTAGTTGATATGGAGACTGAAAAGAAATGAGTTTGGTTGTGACAAGACGAATGAGTTTAAGCCCTCAGGCTGACGGGAACACCTGTCCATCCACCTTTCCCCCCCCCCCCTCTCTCTCTCTCTCTCTCTCTCTCTCTCTCTCTCTCTCTCTCTCTCTCTCTCTCTCTCGAAAAAAAAAGCCTCACTATACATACACATTTTCTTTTTTTTTTCAATCAGATGATAACCCTCATAGAGAAAATAAGGAAACATAGACACCAATAGGAAAGGGCTTGAATAACCCGGCTAACAGAATTAGACAAAAAAAAAAGTAATGAAGTCAATACAATGTACTTTCCCGTTGTAGTAGCCTAACTCCAAACAACACTTGGGCTCAATACCCCTCTCACGATAATACTAGACAAAACTCGCGCACTTTTAATGCGGTACAAGTCTTCTTTTTTTTTTTTTTTTTCACACGAATCCGTGTAGGTAAGCGTCATCGTCAGCTAATTTATGGTAGGGCAAGAAACTCTACAACTCTCTGATTGGTAATTTTAAGGAAAGACTGATTTTGGACAATTTTGTCAATCACGATGTAACAGTACATGGCAATATTTTTTTTACTATAGAATTTGGGTTCATCAGGGAGCGTCTGTTGGGACTATCAACATACTCGTTGTTTCCATGTATATTAGTTACAGAATAAAAAGTTAGTATAACCTTGTAATTATCACAAATATTTTTTTTAAATATACATAAAAACAATAGCTTGCTACATAAACTAGTACTTGCAATACATTTTTTTATTTTTTTAATCTCTTCCTTCAATACAGTTATGTTGAATTCACCGATCATATCCGATTTTGATACATTTTCCAGTCTTTCCAAATTACTTTGAAATCCCTCATTACAGTTTTTTGTCATTAATTACCAAATCTTTCTTAGTGGCGTGAAACAGGTTACCTTTTTCTTCATCAGCATTTAGAAAGGAAAGCGCACACACTTTCGGCCCAATTGAGAAATGCCCTTTTCAGTTTTGTCCACACCACATAGTAGTCAAATGCTTGGTTTCGAAAATAGTATTATTTTCTTGAATGACTAACGAAAACTGTGAAGAGATAGAGCGTGTCACGTAGAACCTTTATTTTCCATTCCAAATCCTGAACTTTCTTGAGTTCTCTGTGTGGGTATTTCGTTTTTTTAACTTAGGGCAATTTTTAGATTATACCTGTTGCGAATTATATTTTTGGTTGGAATGTTTTTCTGAACAATCCCCACAGACTTTATCATCTGATTTAAACTTGCATTTTTTTTTTTTTCAAAATGTCCATATCTTTCATAGTTGTATCAAGTGATCACATGGTACCAATCACGTATGTAATTAGTACCACATAGCAACATAACTTTGTCACATTATCATGAATAGCCTTCCGAGCTTCATGATCACATTTCAATAAGTAGTTCCACCTGCAGCACTTTTCTTATATATCAGACTAAGTTTTGGCCATGGTCCAGGCAACGGTTTCTTTGAGGCAAAGCATTCACTTCATCTTCATCATTGTATACATTGCGTATCATTATTTTAGGTTTTAGTTTTCCAATCTTCCTCGCCTCGGTGTCAGCAACAATGATTTGAATTTTGTTTGTCGCTTCCTTTCTGATCTTTCCGTCAGCAAAGTTCACAACAACATTTACGGTATTTGTTCACAAGAGCACTCTCTCCATTTACTCCAAAGCTGTGCATTTCTGCAGCTCTCCTCATTTTGTAGTCATTGGGAGGTTCTCTAGATGCTGGGAAAGCAAAAGTAATTAGCAAGAAATGTGGTGGGGGGGGGGGATGAGGTAATAAGCGACATGGAACCGACATCGTCAACATAGTCAGTCAAAGAGAAGTTCGTGGCATCAGCGGACATTTGATATATATTCAAAATTTATACTAAATTTAAAATGAATCAATTACTCAAAAGTGTCACTATTTGTGAATTGTATATTTTATTTTGTAATACTTGACAATAAATCTTATCTTTTCAAAAAAACTGTTTTCATTGGCGGGAAACTGGCAGACATCCGTAGGCAGTGATCAATAGATGGCGTTTGTGTAGAAAAATGCTGTCTGGGAAAACTAGTCATTCGCAAAATAGTTTCCTTGAAAATACACTTTGATATGATTTATATAATATATCTACTAAATTTATAATATACATTCCACAAATAGTGATACTATTGAGTAATTACTCAAGTTTTTATTTAGTGTCTATTTTGAATACATACCAAATGTGCGCTGACGTCACGAACTACTCTTTGGTTGACTATGTTGACGATGTCGGTTCCTTGTCACTTAGTACCTCCTCCACCCCCACCCCCCCTCCCCACCCTCCACCCCCCCCCCCCCTCCTCCTCGCAACATATCTTGCAATTTGTTTGCTTTCCCAGGATTTACAGAACCTCCTAATTACTCTACAAAAAGAGGAAACCTGCAGGACTGCATAATTTTGGACTAAATGGAGAGCGTGGTCTTGTAAACAAATATCACATTTTCATTTGACGTTGACCTCGAATTTGGAATTGGAATATCTTTAAGTGCGTATTCGACCTCACCCCCCCCCCCCTTTTTTTGTGATATTAGCTGATACTATTTAATAGTAGATTTTTGCTCTTAACAGTGTCGGCATATGTAATTTTCTCTTGTTTTGGGTCCAGAGCTAGATTGTCAACTTTCTCAGTAAGATCAGTAGACTGGGTGGAATTTTCTGCATCCACAGTAGGCTCTGCTATTTGGTTTACCAATTCAGCGATTTTTTTTCCATGTATGTTAAAAGCAAGTTCTTTCTTTTTTAATTCCTGTTTTATTTTCAATAAGATGGTCTTGGATATATTTGTTTCGTCTACACTTTATGTAAAAATTTATAATAATTTTTTTTGTGTCTTTATCATTAATATTCAATAACATTTCATAAACAAAAATATAACCTAAAACACAAATCATGGCGGGAATTTCACAGAGCAATGCAGATACGACTTCACTCGGTAGCATTTTGCTAATTCTATAGTAGTCACACCTTGGACAGACGATTTAGAAAAGGGGAAAGAGTTGGAAAGGATTGAATCTGCACGTATTTATGCGTGTGTGAAAATGTCTGAAGTTTTATCTGTGTATATATCTATCTATCTACCTATTTAGATAAATATATATATATATATATATATATATATATATATATATATATATATATATATATATATATATATATATATATATATATATATATATATATATATATATATATATATATATATATATATATACTTATATATATATATATATATACATATGCGTATGCGTGCCTGCCGCCAATCCTGGCGCCATCTGTATTCCTTTTTGCGTAGCTTAACAACTCGGTGTTTTTTCCTGTGTTTCTCGCAAATCTTGGATTTATTCTACTTTTTCATGGCTTCTCCGTCTTCGACGGCCTCTGATAAGTTGAGTATAATGTCTTTTATGTATAAATGTAGGCTCTTGGTAAAATTTTGAGTGATTAATAGGATTAATCTTTGATACAAGAGCAGTAGCCTACCAGAGGCGTCTTGGACGCTGTCGCTCGCTACGTATAAATTTAGTTAGTCAGAGCGACATTCCTGGTTGTTTTGCTTTAATAAATTTTAGCTATTTAGCATTACATAGGATTTCCTTTCGTGCTTAGTATTTTTGGCGAAGTATTCGCCATTCTGGCCTACGCTAGGCCATGTAGCCTAGTCGTTTGGTCCTAGTACTTCATGCATGATTTTGGTTTTTCCGAGTGTAATTAAAATTTTATTGAAGCTTTAGGCTATATTTTATACATTTAAGACTGTGGAATATTTCCAAGATAGTATACGAGTGAGTTTCGGTGATTTAGGTAATCGATTCTCTTGGTGCCTAGGCTAGTTGCTTATGGAGCCTTAGTATACTTTATCATACTCCCCGGTTGCTTTCTTTTCTTCGGAGAAGGTATGCAATCCCTTTCCCTCTGTTTAAGCCTTGGGCTTATCCGTAAGTGGTTTTTTCCGAATTTATTTTCGATAAAACTATACTGGGGTGTTACTGTACCTTCCTGTTCCTGCAGTATGGTTCAAGAGGGACAGAACAACAGAGTTTTTTAGTCTGAGTCTGTGTTGTCTGGCTTGGGGGTGAGTCCCCCTCGCTGGCCTGACACAGACAAAGGGAGCTTAGCTCCCTTAGGTCACTACCGAAGGTTTCTGTGGATATGATTCCTTCTTTTGTGATCTACCAGACTAGTCCTCGTTGCTGTTCTCGGGGGAGGATAAGTTTCTTTCCCTGGGAGTAGCAACACCTTCCTTGCTTTGGTGCTCTAGGAGCTGGCAAGTATTGCTGGCCTTTCCCCTTAGATCTCCCTTAGGCTAAGATAAGTTTCTTGGCTGCGGGTGATCTGTCACTAAAGCAAGGTTGGCAGGACCCTCTTGTCCCTTCCCCCTCTTTCTCCCTCATGGCCTAGCCATTACTGTACTGTACGTCGTTCTACATCTGGACCTAGTATAGGTTAGGATGTGGAATTGACTCAGCAGAGCTGCTGGCCGGCAAGGGTGTTATGTTTTCGAGTGCTGCCCGGACCTCTCTTGGTCCCTCATCCATGCCTGCCTGTAGAGCCAGACGGCATTGGTCAGGAAGCCTGAATTAGTTTCTCCCCTTCCTTATATGCACTCTTTCGGTTGCCGGGCTTGGGGGTTGTGTACTCTCTTATCCCGGCATCCATTCTATTTTTCTTCTAGTGCTGTACCTGACCCGGCTGCCGGCCTATGAGGCCGGCAGCCGGGCAGGTGTAGTCCTCTGGTTCTTTTGCTGCCGGCTGGCATCGGTCTTGTACCTTTGCCGGCCGGCTTATGTCAGCCCTTGTCTGCCGGTCACCAAGAGTGTGGCCGGCAGCTGGGTACTACCTTGTGTAGTTGCTGGCCGGCAGCCATTGCCGGCCAACATTGGCTGTTACCGGCTGGCAGTTGCTGCCGACCGGCACATGCATTTGAACCTGAGTGCTGCCGCCTTATAGCTGTTAAGTAGTATACTTTAAAGCTAGTTGTGGTGTGTGACGGCCGGCAAAGGCAGGCCGGCACACATCCCCCCATACTGTACTAGTATTCTTCAGTATAACATATTCAGTAAGAAGATAACTATGGTAAGGGTTTTGGTACAGCACTGTGTCTTCTAACACTATTGTGTTTTCTTGCACATCCCTTTGCTGTTGCCCTACAGATAGGAAGCTGAGTTCTTTCCTGTCTATTATCCAGGATTTTAAAATCATTGCTTAGGTGTGAGCTTCACCT
>NC_090733.1:34155793-34158293 GCF_036898095.1 Palaemon carinicauda
AGGATTGGTCATGATCCAAGGATATGTTTTTATTTTTTATTTATTTATTTTTTCTATTTTTTTTTTTGGGGGGGGGGGGCTATGACCATCATTACTTTTGATACTGACAGAATGGCTGTGGTGAAGTCTTGCGTTCTACCAAGTGCCTGTTCTAGTTATTACTGATATTCATACCATTATCAAAACTAATATTCGATAAAATAGAAACACTGTCTTGAAATAAAGGTTAAAAAATCTTAGTTTCATAGCGTAATTGAACAGATAAACGGAAAGAGTAAATGTATTTTTTTCTTCCAAGTGATATTTTCAGTCATTAGTGATGGGAGGGTGTAATGAACATATTTTGTAACTAAATATATAACTTATAACTTAGAAAATTTCTTCATCAAAACAATGTTTCCTCACTTATCAGAGGCAATTGCATTTATGGGAGAAACCACATAGTCTTATGATTTGTCTGCAAAACCCATTAATTGGAATTAGAAACAGCAGGGGATAAGAAGATCAGAAGACATCTAAAAGTCCTTATCGCTAAAGAAGAGATAAGGAGGTAATCTATAAGTCCCTTTGAGTTGAACATCACAGGGTTCCTGGTTGAAAAATTTTGCAAATTGACTTCTGGTTTTCACTAGGCGCCAGGGAGGAAATCGGACATGCATGTTTTTGGTCTTCAATCCAATTTCAGTAGAGGTGATCTAATAAGAATGTAATAAGATTTTTTTTTATCAAATATTGCGTCTAACTTAAATTTGGATTTAGACATAAATCAAATGTCTTTCCTTGAATATCTATTGAAGGAGTTACGAAAAAATAAATTATGCTATCAATATTCATTTTGGTTACGTTAACAAGCGTTTGTTGGGTTTTATTTGGGTTGACTGTCTTGTGAACACTATAATAGGGCAAGTAAAACAGTCTGATGGAAAATCCTATAATTGTTAAAGGCCAATCTCCTTGGTTTGATGGAGAGACTTTATAGAAAAAGAGGAAAAAATACGTAAAGAAAGTGGAAATGGTTTATAACTGGAAATTCGTCCATAGAATAAAATATCGTAATGGGCTAATAAAATCGTCCACAAAGGAGATATAAAACTGAGGTCATAAGAAAAAGTTAATAAAAAAAGGCTAGCAGATATGTATAGCTACCAAGAACTAGCAATTCATTTTCCGGAATTCTTTTAAAACCAAATAGAAAATGTATTAAAAGTCCTTTGCAAACCTTCAACATCAGATTAGCGCTACATCATATACTCATAAAACTAACGAGATTCACCATAATTATCAGGAGAGGAAAGAAGAAACACGGTAAGATCGACCCGATACTAATATCCGAAATAATCATAAAAAGCAACTTTTCTGGTCTTGCCGATATAATTAGAAGAACAGTAAATACACATATCTATTACTGTGAGTTTACAAATTCTGAGAAAATGGCTATAGTTATACAGGTTCTGAAAAGTGCTCTAGAGAGTCTAGATTATCAGGAATTAAGTTCGTATAATGTAAACCTATTTCTGATCACTCCTTTATTTAAAAAGTGCTAGAAAACAGCCATATGTTCTGTTATAAATAATATGATGGAAATGATTGAAGAAAACCAATATGGTCTTTTTGATATTAATTGGTTTTAGTGCTGCTTTTGATACAGTTGTGCATGAACTACTACTAAATGCTTTATTATCCATTGGTATTGAAGATCCAGCATTTAGATACCTAAAAGGCTGCTTAGTCCACAAAAAACTACTATTTACAAATGGGAAATTCTCATTCATCATATGAACCATTAAACAGAGGCGTACCTAAGGGTAGTGTACTGGCCGTGGTCTTATAATATATCTGCTGTATACAATTGTCTATCAAAAGTTTGACAAAGACGAAGAGTGAAGTTTAATCTATATGCAGACGATACACAATTTTATTTCTTCAAACGATTCACTTGGAACTCTAAACCAAACTCTTACTAGTGTTAGAGAATAGATGACAATTAAACAATTAAAACTATATGTAAATAAAACTGTGTTAATGCTGGTTGGAAAGAAAACCAGAGCAAGAAACAGGCGATGAACAAATAAACATAAATAACAACTCTGTCCCCATATCTCTTAAAAGTCGTGATTAGGAGTATCTTTTGACTTGAACTTGTCTCTGAATGCTCAAATAATTTAGAAAAAAAGCTGTTAAACATCATCTCGGCAATATGCCTTTCATAAAAAAAAGTATTTGAATGAACTTTCTGTAAAGAAACTCTTGATAAACTATTGCCAGAATTGTCTACTGCAACTTCCTTTACCATTGTCTATCAAAAGTGAAACTTGAGAAATTACAAAACATAATAAAGAGAGGAAGTAGAGTGATAAAAAAGTGACCCACCCCGAGTAATATATTAATTACGCTACACTGACTGTTTATTAAAGTAAGAATTGGGTTTAGAATATGTACAATATCCCATTGAGTTATTAGAAGGGATGTCGAAAATAACTATGGATATTTTTAGATATCG
>NC_090733.1:34163293-34165793 GCF_036898095.1 Palaemon carinicauda
TCAGTGGGACTTGAGCTACCACAAACACATTTACATAGAGGAGTAACATTACCAATTCTCCAACAAGTGCTAAAAGCTCCTCTTCTTGCTAACTTGCGTAAAATAACAGATAACTTTGGAGCTAAGAAATCTGCTGTCTTTATAAAAAACAAAGGAAAAAATACCATTAGGGTCTGCACCTCCATAAGCATCAAGGTCCCATCAACAGATCTTTAATCTTCACGAGATCGAAAAGCTAAACTAGTTAATTTAGCCTCAGGAAAACAGGAATGAGGAAGTTCAAGTTTTTCATTACTCTGTTTACTGTCAAAAACATCAGCCAAAAGGGTTGCCTTTTTCCTTTGGACAGTGAGTGATTGAGCCATCTGGTTTAAGTAAAGGAGGAACTGTTGCATCTACACCAAAGAGTGCAGATTTAAGGGTAGACCACCATTTTATGTTCCTGAGTTTGTACCAGAGAGGGTTTCTTTTATGATTAAATTGTACTCCTTTTCAGTTGAGGCATAAACTCTCTGAGCAAAAGCTCGAAGCTGAGTATAGTTGTTCAGGTCAAATCTGATCTGTTACCCTTCCAAAGGTGATAGGCCTCCTGCTTCTCCAAATAAGCACGTCTACAATCATCATTGAACCACGGTTTGTCCTTCACTCGGTACCCTTAGCACACGAGAAGGGATACGCCTATCAATTATGTTGACTAGATTCTCATTCAAAAGGGACAACAGGATCTACACTATTATATAATTGTGACCAATTCAAGCACAAAAGATCATGCAAAATCCCATTCCAGTCTGCTTGGGATTTCATATAAATTTTACAAGAATATGATATATCAGGGACAGGCTGCTCAGTCTTCACTAATAATGAAATCAAGGCATGATCAGAAGTCCCGACTGGAGAACCAACCTTACTAGTTATAACGCCAGGGGAGTCAGTGTATACGAGGTCCAAGCAATTACCAGACCTGTGAGTAGCTTCATTTATGATTTGCTCACAGCCTGATTCCGAGGCAAAGTCTAAAGCTCTTAAGCCATGGCGATCGGTAGGAGAGATAGAACTCAACCACTCCCTATGGTGAGCATTAAAATCACCAACAAAGACAAACGAAGCCTTTCTATCATCTTCTTGTATCTTAGCCATAATGGTAAGAAGACAATCGAAGATAGAATCATCCATGTCTGGATTCCGGTAGATTGAACACAAATAAAAGTTATTATGCCTGCCACAAACTTTTATTACCTGAATCTCATGACATCCACATTGATAGCAGGACTTATGAGAAGCAGGGTACTCGGTCCTAATATACACCGCCATTCCCCTGGCCCTAGGAATGGAATCACGTTTCAGCATTATTGGCTTCTTAAAACCAGTTATAAGGAGCTCAGATGAGTGCCTCATATTAGAAACCAAAGTTTCTGAACACAAAAGAATATCATACTGTCTGGACGCAACTGTAAGGTCTCGGATATTTGCATGAAGACCACGAATATTGCAATACAGAAGACGACATTGACGAAATCTAGGACGTACTGGTCCCGGATTTCGCTCAATGTCTCCAGACAGCATAAGAATTAATAGAAATAAAAAAGAGACAGCATACTTAAAAACTAGATTAACAAGAATTAAAACAAAAACAATATGTACAGAATAATAATAAAAGTGATTGATGATATCCATAGACTATAGTAAAAAGTCGGAAAAACTGGTCAACATGGAGGAGCCGATACACCATGCAAGGCTAAATACCCTCCAGGATAGCCACTTCAACTGAAGGGAGGACAGTAAGGATGGTTTTGAGAAGAAAAAATCAGAAAAAGGAAAAGACAACCTCTTGATAAACCACCAGGCATCCATGGCCCTTCTATTAAGCCTGCCCAACACACCATTTCAAAAAAACAAGAGGAAGGAAAAAAAAATAAGATAGAATAGTGTGCTCGAGTGTACCCTCAAGCAAGAGAACTCTAACCCAAGACAGTGGAAGACCATGGTACAGAGGCTATGGCACTACCCAAGACTAGAGGACAATGGTTTTAATTTTGGAGTGTCCTTCTCCTAGAAGAGCTGCTTACCACAGCTAAAGAGTCTCTTCTACCCTTACCAAGAGGAAAGTACACTGAAACAAATTGCAGTGCAGTAATTAACCCCTTGGTGAAGAAGTGTTAAGTATCTCATTGTTGTCAGATGTATGAGGAAAGACGAGAATATGTAAAGAATAGGCCAGACTATTCCGTGTAAGTGTAGGCAAAGAAAAAATAAGCCGTGACTAGAGAGAGGGGTCCAATGCAATACTGTCTGGCCAGTCAAAGAATCCAATACCTCTCTAGTGGTAGTATCTCAACGGGCGGCTGGTGCCCTGGCCAACCTACTACCGATATATATATATATATATATTATATATATATATATATATATATATATATATATATATATATACATATATAAATATATATATATATATATATATATATATATATATATATATATATATATATATATATATATA
>NC_090733.1:34177451-34184951 GCF_036898095.1 Palaemon carinicauda
CGCAAAATAACAATAAATTCTACAAAACTACAAAAATCAATACGGTTCCAGGATAGGGAGAAGCACTGAAACTGCCCTCATGGCAATTTACGAAACAATAAACATGAACCAACTAAATAAAGAATATTGTCATCTGCAGAGATATCTCCCAGGCATTTGACAAAGTATGGCATGATGGCCTCGATTTTAAAATACTCCAATTGGAACTACCAATTATAATGGAAAAATTACTCTCAAGCTACATAAAAGACAGAAATGTGTGAATACATAGCATTGATGAGAAACTAGGAGAAATAATAGATATAAAAAGTAGTGTACCACAGGGAAGCATACTACCTCTAACAATTTTCATAATCTACAGAGCAGATACGTCACCTAACCCCGAATATGCTAGATATTATGCCTATACAGATACCGCAACACAAGAGCCAAAAAGCCCGTCTTTGATCAGCATAAAAAGTAACCAGTACCAATAACGGTAAACAACATAAATATTCTACGTAACAAAGGAGTTAAAATCCTTGGTCTCTCTATCAAAAGAACTGGCATAAGCTGCCATATCAAACAAATACTCCAACTAGCAAAAAAAAAAAAAAAAAAAAAAAAAAAAAAAAAAAAAAAAAAAAAAAAAAAAAAGGGACTTTAAGACGTTTTAAAACTATTTCATAAAAACATAAAAATAAGTATCAATAAAAGCCTAATATGACCACTGTTCGAATATCTAATGCCACCAGTATGCACAATGGCTCAATCGAAGATGAAAACCCTACAAAAACTCCAAAATGCAAACAAGAAAAATAAATGGCGTGAATAATAATAATAATAATAATAATAATAATAATAATAATAATAATAATAATAATAATAATAATAATAATAATAATAATAATAATGCAAGCAACGAAACACTCCATACCCTACAAAATCTCGAACCAGTAAACGTGAGGTACCCACAAAAAAGACAAACAACCCTGGAAAAGATTTAAAAAGATATACCCAGAACTTCCATCCACGATTGAGGAAATAACACACACACACACAAAACGAGCATTCTTGGTGGGAAAGAATAACTCCTTTTATCCCTCAGGATGAAACAAATCCACAGTATTATGATAAAACAATAAAACGAAAAGTAGACAAACACTAATAATTAAACCAGTCCCAAAAAAGTAATAATTATGAAAACATAAGTTCCTTGGAGTATGGCGAGAGAACATCACCTACATGAAGTCCAGAAGGCATGATGTTGGCTCCAAAAAAAAAAAAAAAAAAAAAAGAAAGAAAAAAAAATCTTCTCATCTTCAGCTTTACTTTTTTTGAACACTTTTCCCTTCAATCCTTCCTATCCTAATTACCCCCTCCCTTCCCCCGCCTATCCGATCTCCCTCTACTGTATGATAGGGTAGGCGGGAGGAGGGAAGGGGGAAATTAGGATTGGAAGGATTGGAGAGAAAAGTGTTTAAATAAAGTACAGGGGGAGATGAAAAGATTGGGCCGGATAATCCAAGGTCTATAGATTAAATCTATAGACCTTGGGATAATCCTTATTCCCCCGCCTACCCTATATCTCTAAACTGTATCTGTAGACATTCAGCTGAAATAATATCTGAGAGGACTCTACCAAGTGAGCTATCAATAGATATATTAGTTTAATACAAGTCATCTACACTCTTACACTCTGTTTCCGCTCCATCCCAGGGACCCCAGTGAGATTCTGGACAGGCAATTTCGTTAGCATAGACGAAGGCAATTAAGGGAATACTGGTGTATTGTTGTTAAGTAAAACTTAAAGATAAGGATCTTTACCTTCGAAGCATATAGATTAAATACTAAGTCACTCACTAACCCGCCATCACTCTTCAAGTATTCAGACTACCCAAGATTAAATATTCATGTTAGGCATAATCAGTAAAAAAGGGGAGTTGTAATAAAAAAGAGTAATTAACCTAATATTGTTACTTTATTCCTAAAAAAAAGTAATTATTAAACGGACATATTGACATGATTCCAAAGAGGTTAAAACAAGAACAAACCGGAATAAAAGAAATGAAAATCAAAAGGCAATCAAGATATGCGTTTCTTGAGGTCTCTTGCAATGATTATTGATTGAAATGGGGTCGGACACAGAGCCCTGTCACCCAGGAGTGAACTAGTCTCTAAAGAAAAACTTACACAAAATTTGTACACAAAATCCCTCTCACTCAGCCCGAAATATGTAAAAGCCAGTTAAACTAGAATCAAAATGAAATTCTAGTGTAATCTAAAATGGGGGAATCCTGTTACCACGTGTTACCTGTACTCCTTACTGGAAAGGCAGCACTTTTCCTTAGATAGCTGTTACAGATTCTTTGCTTGTAAGTTACCGTTGACCGAATAGTTGCACCCTTGACTGGCCAACCCCTAGAATTCTTGCTTTCGGCATATAAGGTTTCCTAGGCTCGTCTTCTTCCCTATCTCGAGCCAATAGATCCCATGTAATTCTTTCCTCTGTTTGGTGGCAGTTTAGTTCGGGGGTTGAGCCAGAGGTTCATAGATTGACTGCCTAGGTCTGTCTGCCAGCTACAACTACGGCTATCATATAAATGGGGGTGATCCGTAGGTCACGTGGTTTACCTGGTTTCAAGCTTCCAAACAAGTGAGGGTCATGGATCATAGAATAACGCAGTTGAGTGCCATTTCAGGACTTTAGAGCAAGGCAATGCAACCTTTTTAAGTGTGAGAAGGAGGTAGTATTTTATGTTAAATACAAAGAGAAATCCTGCAGCTCTAAAGGAATACTCATTCGTAATAATCCTACCTATTCCAAGTTACTACAAATTAATAACTTAAATGAGTAATTAGTAATGGGCTGGTGTGATGGGTATACATCTTAAAATTAACAGACCTGAATAGGTACTGAGAGATAAAATAAGCTGCTTATAGATCAGCAGTACTAATGTTATACTCAAAACCAGTGTCAATATTTATCTTGACATGCCTTGTTTGTAGAAAGAACCATTGTACGCTGGCGTAAGTCTTGCGTTTCTATACTGTGACGTCATGAACATTGCGTACGCTATTGTCAACGATTTATGTTAATTTAGAGCAGTTCTCCAAACTTATTCGTTAAAGAAAACGTAAAATAAGTGAGAGATCATAAGTTTAAGGGTTAACTACAATATCGAGAGAGAGACCAAAATACATAAGGAAAGAAGAGTGAAGAAAAACTCTCCACACCCTGGGGATAAAGGGAGAAAGAAAGGAGAGAGGGGTTAGTTCACGCAAATGTCATTCAACTAATTGTTAGTATGCGCGAGATAAATCTAATGGATGAGTGAACAGTGAAGTCGTTCTTCACATCAACGCCCGTTTAAAGTTAACAAAAGGACTTAAGTGTTAATCCAAATCAATCAAGTACAAGTTCTGAAAACTTGACCCGTTGGCAATGCTTCACGGAAGTGTTAAGATAAGTAAATGAGTAGTGTTAATTCAATCGTAAGATGGAAGTTTATTCAAACAAATAAAATATACCTAATACTTCCCACCCAAGGGTTAAGAATAGAGTCCTTTCAATGACGTCACTGGGAATCGCCGGCGGCCATGCTGGAGGGCATACAAAGCGAAAACATGGCAGCTGCTACAGCGAATATGGACAATGAGAGCGACTTTGTCAAACAATTGTCGGGTGATGATAAGCGTTTTTACAAGCAGAAACTCGATCTAATTGATGGCCTAGATCCATACCAGATGCAGAATTCATTCAGTCCAAATATTGAGGATTTTCCCAGTATTTCATACATTGATATGGTGAACTACTTGGTACTGTCGGCCAACCCAGAACATGAGTGGGCATACATTTCCATTGAATAATCTGCTTCCAAAATTCGTTGTTTTTCCCTTTAATGCTTTTAAGTCCAAAATTAGATAAACACTGGGCCAATGAAGAGAGTGTTTATAATTATAAAGCTAATATTGATCATTTAGCCTAACCTTGTGTATTATAATTTTTGATTGTCAAAATGTATGTAAAAGTTTTGCATTATAATGTCAAATCTTTATCAGTTCATGCCTAAACATTGTGTTTGGTTACAAATGCTATAATTTCTTATATAAATATAAACACATGATGGACAAACTCTATTGTAATGCTCTTGGATGATCGTTTTGCCTCCTTGCAATTAAATGCGCAAGTTTAATTATTTTTTCAATGTTTCTTATAAGCTGAAGACCCCTTCGGGTTAAACCAGCTTTCAGATATTATTATTATTTATAATCAATGTTTATTCATCACATAGGCCTGTATGTCTGCACAATTTAATACACAAATTAAGATAAATATAAATATACACTTAATTATATATAGGCATGAGCACCTTGACGAAATAGAGACCTAGGTAAGTAGCCTTTGTTAATATAGCCAATATGAGCGCTTTTAATTTTTGTTTTGAAAATCTGAGATGCCACTTTGATGTTTAAAAATTGAGATGCCCCCTCCCCCACACACACTACACACTGAACTGACGATGATACTTTTGAAGTCACCCATGCGATCGGATATAGCATGTTTTCACAGGAATAATGATACTTTTAGTTCCTAGCCGAGACTGACCTGATAGGAAATGATCAGAACAAATACGTGCCTAGGGTAGTGAGGATTCACGTAGATCAGCCCGTGATATTCTGGTCAACCACAAGTCACGTCTGCACTTGGATAATTCCTCTGTATCTTTGTCCTGATTCTGAATAACTGCCGGTATGCGGTAGAAACTCTTGTCATCTCTTCGTCCTCGATTCCCACAGCCGGCAATAGCGCAAAAACTGGGCATTGTGTGAATGTGAATGTGATGAAATGGCTAAATATTCAACAGTTCAACCATAGCTACTCACTGAACGCGTCTTTGTTTGCCCTCCAAGATGGCGGACCGGAAGTTTGATGACGTGTATTGAAAGGACTCTATAGAGCAAAAAAAACTTGTGTGCCAATAACAGTTGGTCCAGCAACAAATCTGGACAACGACAAATTGAAAATTAAGAGGCTGAATTAGATCGAAGCTGACACTATTGTTTGAGGGTTTTCACAGTTGCGGGTGCACTGAGGTTCCCGACTACCACCGAACAGTAAAAAAGTAAATGGGAATACGAGGCTGCAACTTTACTATTAAAGTGCACTCTTGTAAAGGCTAGATAAATACTAAATTTCCTTCTTGAGTAGGCAAAACAAAATCTCCAACCTAAAAAGACCAAATAAAACAAAATTTTTCTTATGAAAAAGACAAACGAATTGATCCTTACAAACGGACATGTATCAATATACTCCCTCACAAGAAGGTAACAGAAATCTCCTCATATGGAGGACAACGTTGCCTCTCGTTGAGTCTAGACAGTTTCATTACGCAATGGACACACCCGTTTTCCCAACGCAGAGAACGAAGCTAAACCTCCTCGCACGAAGGACAAACAAAAAATCTCCTTACACGGAGGATAAACACAAATTTTACAAACGGACAACACAATTTTCCTCACACAGAGGATGATTCAAGTTTTCCCACACGGGATAAAGTTAAATCTCCTCGCACAGAGGACAAACACCAAATTTTCTCAATGCAGGGGATATAGATTAAATAAATATCGTGCTTGTAAGTGTTAAACGATGAAGTTACAAATATAACTATATAATTATCTGATAAAACAACAGGCAATAATTTAAACACCGTAACGAAAAATAAGAAACCTCCAGTTTGGGTTTTAAATAATATACGCCATCTCAAAACAAGCAGGTAGAATGAAACCGACTTGGTAGAATTATGTCTCTAAGCTACTTTTAAGGTAACTTATTATGGTGCACCCATAATAAGTAGGACAAGGACACATGCTAGGCATATGAGGAATATTAGTTACTAAAATTAAGGTAGGTAAACGACACAAAGGAAGGTGAACAAAGGTACAAAACGTTACAAATAAAATGTTAAAAGAGCAAAATTAATTGACAGAACAAGTACACCGGTACTCTCGTTGAGCAGTAAACACACACATCCGAACAACACCAAACCTTAGTTCAAGCAGTTAGAACTTTCTGGTTATGAACGTTACCCGCCACAACACATGGGTGAACAGATTCGAGACAAAACGAATTATTACGACAAATTATAGTGAAAATTCAAGCAACAAATTAACCTGGTTATGCACCTCTTTCCTTAAATTCGTGCTCGATACAAAAAGATCATAATGACTATAAATCTCCCTTCCCTATTGAAGTCTGTGCTTTACACATTCGACAATCTGGCTAGTAAGCGTGAATTGGGCTGATTTACGTTATCGATGCTTCATATGTCGAAGGTAAAAGATCCAGTTTGAAGGACCACTTGTGTGGACAATTCTATGTTATATATTTATTGAACTTTTGATTGGGAACTTGTTATTCTGGAGAAGTCTCCATACGTCCCGTATGCAAAGATCAGCAGGGGAGGAAAAGGAGCACTAGCACTCAGGGCACAAACACCGATGTACAAAGATTTTTTGAGCTTGTGTGGGGAATTCTATATTATACATTTATTTAACGGTTGAGTGGGACCTTGTTGTTCTACGAAAGTCTCCTCAAATCAAGTATGCAAAGATCGACAAGGGAGGATAAGGAGCACTATCATTCAAGGCACAAAAAACCCTGTTAATAAATTCGATGGCGTAGTTCACAAAGCTTCAATACGATGATAAAGTCTACTCTGTCCAAAGACCGAAAATTCCACATATAACTAGGTAATTAATTGTTAGTCTACCTTATCATTGTCAATATTAGGTCATCTACACTCTCGGTGTTTCTTTCGGCTCCATCCCAGATACCACAGTGAGATGCTGGACAGACATTTATGATAACCTAGAAAAAGACAATGAAGGGAGCAGTGGTGTATTGTTGTTAAGAAAAAGTTAAAGATCACAATTAAAATCAAAACTGAAATATTTCTGAGCATAGGATACAACTCGTTAACTAACCACCTTTGATAATTAATTTGTAAGCACAGGAACCCATGGACCTTGTAATATGTCTCACGGGATTATTTTGTTTATTCGTTTTGACCACTCCGTATAAAAAGGGTAGAGTTGGACAAGTAGTTGTAAACCTTGGTAATAGTACTTTAAAATCTTAAAGAATAGTTCTGATATTTCTGTTAAACAAAGAGTTGGTATCATCTAATGGGTTAGTTCTTATTTCTTAATAGGTTTCTGTCTGAAAGTAGCTCTAACATTTTGTTATCATAGTCTATCTGATTCACAATGACTAAAGTATCAGATTTATCTGCTCTCGTAATGTGTAAATCCTTTTCTTTCTTTAGATTTTTATAGGCGTTTAAAAATCTTAGCAGAACATTTGCAGGCAAACTATTAATCGAGAGACCGTATACTGTACCTTCGCATATATTATTTTTTTTTAAATAAAATATTACCATATTTTTCCAAATTACAAAATGCATTGCCGATCAATGTTTTCTTTGACAGAAAAAAAATTATTCCATATATTTATGCTGC
>NC_090733.1:34196152-34198652 GCF_036898095.1 Palaemon carinicauda
GCCCAGGGGCTCCAATAGGGAAAAATAGCCCAGTGAGGAAAGGAAATAAGGAAATAAATAACTGAAGAGAACAAATTAACAATAAATCATTCTAAAAAAGGTAATGTCAAAAGAGATATATCATATATAAACTATTAATAACGTCAACAACAAATATGTCATATATAAACTATAAAAAGACTCATGTCCACCTGGTCAACAAAAAGCATTTGCTCCAACTTTGAACTTTTGAAGTTCTACTGATTCAACAACCCGATTAGGAAGATCATTCCACAACTTGGTAACAGCTGGAATAAAACTTCTAGAGTACTGCGTAGTATTGAGTCTTATGATGGAGAAGGCCTGGCTATTAGAATTAACTGCCTGCCTAGTATTACGAACAGGATAGAATTGTCCAGGGAGATCTGAATGTAAAGGATGGTCAGAGTTATGAAAAATCTTATGCAACATGCATAATGAACTAATTGATCGACGGTGCCAGAGATTAATATCTAGATCAGGAATAAGAAATTTAATAGACCGTAAGTTTCTGTCCAACAAATTAAGATGAGAATCAGCAGCTGAAGACCAGACAGGAGAACAATACTCAAAACAAGGTAGGATAAAAGAATTAAAACACTTCTTCAGAATAGATTGATCACCGAATATCTTGAAAGACTTTCTCAATAAGCCAATTTTTTGTGCAATTGAAGAAGACACAGACCTTATATGTTTCTCAAAAGTAAATTTGCTGTCAAGAATCACGCCTAAAATTTTGAAAGAGTCATACAAATTTAAAGAAACATTATCAATACTGAGATCCGGATGTTGAGGAGCCACCGTCCTTGACCTACTTACAATCATACTTTGAGTTTTGTTAGGATTCAACTTCATACCCCATAATTTGCACCATGCACTAATTTTAGCTAAATCTCTATTAAGGGATTCACCAACCCCAGATCTACATTCAGGGGATGGAATTGATGCAAAGAGAGTAGCATCATCTGCATATGCAACAAGCTTATTTTCTAGGCCAAACCACATGTCATGTGTATATAGTATGAAAAGTAATGGGCCAAGAACACTACCCTGTGGAACACCGGATATTACATTCCTATACTCACTATGGTGCCCATCAACAACAACTCTTTGAGATCTACTACTTAAAAAATCAATAATAATGCTAAGAAACAACCCACCCACTCCCAACTGTTTCAGTTTGAAAACAAGGGCCTCATGATTAACACGGTCAAAGGCAGCACTAAAATCAAGGCCAATCATACGAACTTCCCGACCACAATCAAGGGATTTCTGTACTGCATTGGAGATTGTAAGAAGGGCATCACATGCTCCAAGGCCTTTCCGAAAACCAAATTGCAAACTAGGGAATAGGTGATTACCTTCAGCAAACCTATTAAGACGTTTTGCCAGAAGACGTTCAAAAACTTTAGATAATATGGGAGTTATGGAAATTGGGCGGTAATCAGTGGGACTTGAGCTACCACAAACACATTTACATAGAGGAGTAACATTACCAATTCTCCAACAAGTGCTAAAAGCTCCTCTTCTTGCTAACTTGCGTAAAATAACAGATAACTTTGGAGCTAAGAAATCTGCTGTCTTTATAAAAAACAAAGGAAAAATACCATTAGGGTCTGCACCTCCATAAGCATCAAGGTCCATCAACAGATCTTTAATCTCACGAGATCGAAAAGCTAAACTAGTTAATTTAGCCTCAGGAAAACAGGAATGAGGAAGTTCAAGTTTTTCATTACTCTGTTTACTGTCAAAAACATCAGCCAAAAGGGTTGCCTTTTCCTTTGGACAGTGAGTGATTGAGCCATCTGGTTTAAGTAAAGGAGGAACTGTTGCATCTACACCAAAGAGTGCAGATTTAAGGGTAGACCACCATTTATGTTCCTGAGTTGTACCAGAGAGGGTTTCTTTTATGATTAAATTGTACTCCTTTTCAGTTGAGGCATAAACTCTCTGAGCAAAAGCTCGAAGCTGAGTATAGTTGTTCCAGGTCAAATCTGATCTGTTACCCTTCCAAAGGTGATAGGCCTCCTGCTTCTCCAAATAAGCACGTCTACAATCATCATTGAACCACGGTTTGTCCTTCACTCGGTACCTTAGCACACGAGAAGGGATACGCCTATCAATTATGTTGACTAGATTCTCATTCAAAGGGACAACAGGATCTACACTATTATATAATTGTGACCAATTCAAGCACAAAAGATCATGCAAAATCCCATTCCAGTCTGCTTGGGATTTCATATAAATTTTACAAGAATATGATATATCAGGGACAGGCTGCTCAGTCTTCACTAATAATGAAATCAAGGCATGATCAGAAGTCCCGACTGGAGAACCAACCTTACTAGTTATAACGCCAGGGGAGTCAGTGTATACGAGGTCCAAGCAATTACCAGACCTGTGAGTAGCTTCATTTATGATTTGCTCACAGCCTGATTCCGAGGCAAAGTCTAAAGCTCTTAAGCCATGGCGATCGGTAGGA
>NC_090733.1:34208652-34236152 GCF_036898095.1 Palaemon carinicauda
GAGGTAATGAACAAAACTGATAAATTTTACTTCACATGATGTTGTATCCTCCAACGTGTCTCTTATTATCATTGTATCCCTATCTTTTTTCTGTTTCATGCAGCTTGGTGTCAATATAGCTGATGTTAGAATTCACTTGAATTATATACTTTAAGAAACATTGAAAAAAGCTAGATATAATGATCAACATAGGTTGACACTAAATCTAATGTTCTGAAAAGCAACTGATAAGGAACTATGTTGACTTGTTATCAAGCTGTTTTTAAGTTTTCAAGAGAAGTAGTAACTTACAAGATATATCACATAGAGCATGAAAAAGGATAACGATGGCATTATCTCCTTAACATTCTCATCCTAAATTTGTGTCGTTCTCAAGGCTAATGAATATAGTTTTTCTAAGAAAGGTAATCTTAATTCAAGTAATTCTTTCAGCTTTCCGATTAACATTGGATAACTAACATATTTTACACAAAATGAAGAAAGGTGTTGTAATATGAATATTTTTTTTTTTTTTTGATTAGTCTTAAAGGTAATTCTCGTTATTATGTATATCCTGTTTTACTGTGTTCGATAATTAGATAGCAGTCATTAGTTTCTGATATGAAAATACCTATTACCATTTCCTTGCAGATAACTCTTGTGCTGCGGAGCCGGTCGACATAATGATTTAAACATGATGAAAATTATCTGAAATCCCTTTAGGGGAAGCTACAAGGACTGCTCAGGTTTCTTCCACTAAAAGGTAAACTTGTCCGGAAAAAAAAAAGTATTTATTCCATGGCCTAATCTCATTCGGCAGTTATAGCATATATTTAATTCAGAATTATCAAAAGTCAGTAAATCTTACAAAAATAATTGGTTAGATACTATGAACAAGGTTTTGCTAAGTCTAAGTAATTACTTAATTACTTTTGACAGGTCTGTCGTCACCTTTGCTTACACCATCAACTCATGCTACAATCAACCTCACCACCTCTATCACACTCGTTCGAATCAACGAACTAATGCTGGTTCGACTGCACGACCAAACGATGACCATGATATATATATATATATATATATATATATATATATATATATATATATATATATATATATATATATATATATATATATATATATATATATATATATATATATGAACCTGAACTAGTTGCTATCTTTTCAGGTATTATAAGCTTACTGTAAAGAGGATTTACACACTTGGATATCAACGTCATCCTTTAGCAAATTGTCTACTACCATTCATTGTATATCTCCCTGCACTCCATGACTTTTTAATTTCACCTTCATCAAAGGAAAAACAACGAAATTGCTTGCAATCCCACCTAATTTAAATTTTCCTTCATGGTGATCAGTGCCTTTTTTTCTGGTGCAGTGTCTATCCCAATGATGGATATGGCCACTATAGTGTTCAGAAGCAAGACTCCACTAAATTACCTTCCCTTAAAGAAGAAACTACACCTTCAGACAGAACTCTCAATAAAGTGTCCTACAATACCATATGGCAAACCATAATTCCTACTTAACTAAAGACTATTACCTGGTGATGCTGATTTCTTAACTTTTTACCCTTTTGCTGCACACTTCCTTGCTTGACGCCCTTTTTTATCATATTGGAGGAAAGTTAACTTTCAACTGCTAACTACCCATTTGTTCTTACAGGCACACCCTGGCTTTCCACGTGTATTTCATCAATAAATATTTTTCCTGTAATGCTACTAATATAACCAGTTTTATTGGATTTTATTTTACCAGCGAAGGATCACTTTTCGAATTCTTCCACTTAAACCACGAGTTAAAAGAAAATCAATCCAGTCTGCTATATATATCTTAATATCAGGGAAACTTTATTTTCAAGAGTTTCTAGCGAAACTAAGTTCTCAAGATCGACCTCTGGTTATTGTAAATTGTTCTTCCCTATCTCATTCCTATCTCTATCCAGCTGTTTCTCCTCAAAGCTTATATACCAGAGTCTTGATGTTACGAATTACGACGGGCAATTGACATTGCCATAGAAGGAGTATTTTCCAATTGTGTATCATGGTTGGTTTCCAATAAAACGCCCACTTCCTCATATGATAAAACCTTTCAGCGCAAGTTTCCAGCTGCAAGCTAAAACTCTTTTTGTTAAAAACCAAGTTGTAGATGCTTCCATGGAAGATAGGATTTTCATCAAATCTCGGTTAATCCAGAATTGTCATCAAAAGTATTAAAGGGGATGCAATCATTGAATCAACACTAGCTAGATTCTTTTATTAGAAAGGAGCAAGGGTTTTCTATTTATGTATACTTTTCAACATTATTACATCTAACCATGGCAAACCTTCATGAATGGAGCACGGGGTTATTTCAAATACCGCAGGCTATACATTATATTGTTTAGACACAAAAGTTTCAAGTATAACGATCTTTGGAGATATAAATTTGTCAAGAATGAAGAATAGTTCCCACAAAGGACATTCAATATTTCCTTCAAAGAAATTATACATATATCAGTCAATCACTTTTTTCTTATGGTACTGTTAGGTTCTCAGCGTAGCATGTTATTGAAAAAAATTGTAAGATAGCCAATATATATATATATATATATATATATATATATATATATATATATATATATATATATATATATATATATATATATATATATATATATATATTTGGGCTCAAGCCATGTTGTCCTGATGGAAGTTCCTATAGGGTAGCTTCCTAGGGTATATTACAACTACGGCGATATTCCCAAATAATTTACCTTAAGGTACCCAGAATTCTAACTCCTGGAGCGAATATCCATAATGAAAGGGATATCGCGACATATCAGAGGACGTATTCTTGACACGCCACATGGCAATATGCACCCCAAACAGAGATTACGTCTCGAGGGGTCAATTGGCAAGAAACGACAACGGGAAAGAAAAAGGGGGAGCCGCTCCCAAGGCTCCCTCTTCTCCAGTTTCGTAAGCGTGCCTGGCGCCAATCCTGGCGCCATCTGTATTCCCTTTTGCGTAGCTTAACGACTCGGTGTTTTTTCCTGTGTTTCTCGCAAATCTTGGATTTATTCAGCTTTTCATGGCTTCTCCAACTTTGTCGTCCTCTGATAAGTTGAGTACCATTTCTTTTATGTATAAATGTAGGCTCTTGGTAAATTTTTAAGTGATTAATAGGATTAATCTTTGTTACAAGAGCCGTAGCCTACCGGAGGCGTCATGGACGCTGTCGCTCGCTAGGTATGAGTTTTAGTTAGCCAGAGCAACATTCCCGGTTGTTTTGCTTTAATAAATTTTAGCTATTTAGCTTTACATAGGATATCCTTTCGTGCTTTAGTATTATTTTGGCGAAGTATTCGCCAACTCTGGCCTACGCTAGGCCATGTAGCCTAGTCGTTTGGTCCTAGTACTTCATGCATGATTTTGGTTTTTCCGAGTGTATTATAATTTTATTGAAGCTTTAGGCTGTTTTTTATACATTTAAGATTATGTTGAATATTTCCAAGATAGTATAAGAGTGAGTTTCGGTGATTTAGGTAATCGATTCTCTTGGTGCCTAGGCTAAGTTGCTTATGGAGCATTAGTTTACTTTCTCATACTCCCTGGTTGCTTTCTTTTCTTCGGAGAAGGTATGCAATCCCTTTCCCTCTGTTTAAGCCTTGGGCTTATCCCTAAGTGGTTTATCTGAATTAACTTTCGATAAAACTATACTGGGGTGTTACTGTACCTTCCTGTTCCAGTAAGTCTGGTTTCAGAGAGGGACAGAACAACAGAGTTTTTAGTCTGAGTCTGTGTTTGTCTGGCTTGGGGTAGAGTCTCCCTCGCTGGCCTGACACAGACATAGGAGGCTTAGCCTCCTTAGGTCACTACCGAAGATTTCTGTACGAGATAATTCCTTCTTTTGTGATCTAGCAGACTAGTCCTTGTTGCTGTTCTCGGGGGAGGATAAGATCCTTTTCTTGGGAGTAGCAACACCTTCCTTGCTTTGGTTCTTTGGGAGCTGGCAAGTATTGCTGGCCTCCCTCCTTGGATCTCCCTTAGACTAAGATGAGTTTTCTTGGCTGCGGGTGATCCTTCACTAAAGCAAGGTTGGTAGGACCCTCTTTTGTCCCTTCCCCCTCTATCTCCATAATGGCCTAGCCATTACAGTACTGTACGTCATTCTACATCTGGACCTAGGATAGGTTAGGAAGTGGAATTGACTCAGTCCCTTGCCGGCCGGCAGAGTCTGCCAGCCGGCAAGGGTCTTCTGCTTTGAGTGCTGCCCGGACCTCCCTTGGTCCCTCATCCATGCCTGCCTGTAGAGCCAGACGGCATTGGTCAGGAAGCCTGAATTAGATTCTCCCCTTCCTTATATGCACTCTTTCGGATTGCCGGGCTTGGAGGTAGTTTACGCTCTTATCCCGGCATCCATTCTGTTTTCTTCTAGTGCTGTACCCGACCGGGCTGCTGGCCTATGAGGCCGGCAGCCGGGTAGTCGTAGTCCTCTGGTTTTTTTGCTGCCGGCCAGCATCGGTTGTTTACATTTGCCGGCCGGCTAATGTCAGCCCTTGTCTGCCAGTCGCTAGGAGCAGTGGCCGGCATCCGGGTGCTACCTTGTGTAGCCGACATTGGCTGTTGCCGGCCAGCAGTTACTGCCGGCCGGCACAGGCATTTGAACCAGCGTTCTGCCGCCTTATAGCTGTTAAGTAGTATACTTTTCTGTTGCCTTACAGATAAGAAAGTGAGTTCTTTCTTGTCTATTATCCAGAATTTTAAAATTATTGCTTAGGTATGAGGTACACCTGTTTCCTCTGGAAATTTTTCATTGGTTATTCTATAAGAGATTAACCATACGATTTTATTATCTGGAAGGCTGCAACAATTGGTTTTGAAGGAAACACAAGTGTGTGTCTTTACTTTCTGAATTGTTATGCTAAACTGTGCATATCCAGTGATACGTAGTTCACTTGATACTCATGGAAATTTCTTCTCTTTACAGGAGGACCCTCCGAAGTGCGGAAGTGTTTTCTGCAACGTCCGCAGTAAGAACCTCTGCGGACATGAGTTTTGTAGGAGGCACGCAGCATGCGCTGTCTCCAAGGGTGATCTCAAGTATTGGGACCCTCAGGTATGTACTGTGTGCACTAACCTGATTACTGAGGCCTTTGATTCCCCTAGGACGGCGGAATCAAGGGATATAGCAAGGGAGAAGCTTCGTACCTGGGTAAGGGGCTTCCAGAAGAACACCTCTGGACCTTATCTTCCAAGTGAGAAGATGAGGGCGTATCTTTTCCCTAAGGCATCAGCCGATGCAGTGATTCCCCAGCCTCAAGAGGAGATCCCCCAAGTTCAGATACAGGTGGATGCTGAAGTCGCGGTCGCTTTGCAAGACATCCAGTTCGATGACAGGATGTCTGATGTGGACGAGCGTCTGGAGGAAGACCTCCTGGCAGGAGGCCAGGATGAAGCTCAAGCCCCAGACATTGTAGAGGAAGAGGCCGACGAGGTGTCGGCTACTCCGGTTCAGATCCCGGAGCCTATTCCCTCAACATCGTCCGCTCTCCCAGTAGAGCTGGGACAGGCCCTCTCCTCCATTGTTGGAATGATCCAACAAATGCAGAAGGAGAATCAGGAGAAGGCGGCTAAAATGGAACTGCGGATGCAGAGCCTTGCAGCATCACATGGGCCCCGGAAAAGGCTCAATGTGAAAGACCTTCCCTTGTGCTCAGATGTTAACCCATGGAGGTATGCTGAGCACATGCCGATGACGACTTGAAAGATCGTCATCTCGGATAAGTTAGGTTCAGTTCCCCTAGAGGAGGTGGAATTCTGGCCCAGCAAGGGGTCATATCCGGACTGTTATGTCCGGCTGAGGAAGGAATCCGCTTCAAAGGAGGAGACAGAGCCGAAGGAGGTCATAGTGATGGACCATGCTAAGGCTCAAGCTTTGCTTTCATCCTCGATGAAAGAGAGGGGCTTCACAAACTCAAAGGTAGCTGCATTGAGTAAGAAGCTCCCTTCCCTTGTGTCCTCTCCTGCTAGAGCCTTCCCCTTTTTACAGAAAGGGTTTGCGGCTGTACTAAAAGCAGTCGAGGCCAGCAAGCCTTGCCCCTCCTTGGAGGAGTGTAAACCCTTATCGCTGGCCCTGCCTATGGACCACAAAGACTGGAAGGACGTCCATCTTACCTTCTCAGTTGGGAAGTTGGAGGCTGATATTGCTGGACGTCAGTTCAGCGAGGACCTCCCCAAGCTGTCTGACTTTCTTTTTCGGAGAGAGCTCGAGACAAAAGGAAGACTGGCTGCCTCAATGTCTCTTCAGACTACACTTGAGACAATGGCAAGTGATCCCAAGGTCCATGAAATGTTCATGGTAGTAGCTAAGACTCATATGGCCACAGTGACGAAGGATCTTTATAGCTTCGTCAGGGTGAGGAGAGCTTGTAGGGAGTTGGTGTTCACCTCGTCTATGGTGAGGCACGAGCCAAGGAAACTAATCTCCTCCAACATTTGGGGCAAAGACCTTTTCCCTACCGAATTGGTCAAAGAAGTTGTTGATAAGGCCGCCTTGGAGAATAGAAACCTTCTCCAGAAGTGGGGCCTGGCTATCAAAAGAAAGTCTTCCCCAGATGAGGGTCCTCAACCAAAGAGGAAGACTATGAGGTCTAGGCTACCGTCTCGGCCAGCCAAGCCTCTTAGACAGCAACAGCAACTGCAATTGCCATTGCCTTCAGTGCCCCAGATGGTGGCACAAACCCCGACCACATTCAAGTGGGTACCCCAGGCTGTGTCGACACAGTCCATGGCATTCACCCCAACGTTCGAAGGGCAGTCTACTTCCTTTCGAGCAAAGCCTAGAGAAGCAGCCAGAGGCTCGTCTAGGCACCCCTCAAGGGGAAGGGGATTCAGGGGTGGTCGCGGTCATGGAGGCAAGACCTCAGGACGGCAGTCCAAGTGAGATGATGCCGGTAGGAGGGAGACTTCAGAATTTTCGGGATCGGTGGACCTTCGATCCCTGGGCCCACAGCCTACTCAAGAACAGACTGAGCTGGAGCTGGTACAGCACTCCACCCCCGTGCCCTCGGTTTTTCCACACTCCACCCCCGTTCTGGAGGAGTACGTTCAAGAACTGTTGGAGAAAAAAGTGATCCGAAGGGTGAAGTCCATCAAATTCCAAGGGAGGCTGTTTTGTGTTCCCAAGAAAGACTCGGAAAACCTCAGAGTCATTCTGGACGTGTCGCAACTCAACAAGTTCATAGTGAATTGCAAATTCAAGATGCTAACACTGCAACACATAAGGACCTTACTGCCCAAGAGGGCATATCCCGTCTCCATAGACTTGTCAGACGCCTATTGGCACGTTCCAATCAACCGTCGACTCTCCCCCTACCTAGGGTTCAAGCTACAATAAAGACTATACGCCTTCAGAGCCATGCCATTCGGGCTAAATATAGCCCCAAGGATTTTCACGAAGCTTGCGAGCGTAGCTCTCAAACAATTACGCCTAAAGGGAATTCAGGTAGTAGCCTACCTGGACGACTAACTGGTGTGGGCAGCATCCGAGACAGAATGCTTGCAAGCTTCCAGTCAAGTGATCCAGTTCCTAGAGTATCTAGGCTTCAAGATCAACAGAAAAAAGTCTCGACTTTCTCCATCTCAAAAGTTCCAGTGGCTGGGAATCCACTGTGACTTAATGTCACACCGTTTCTCTATCCCGGCGAAGAAAAGGAAGGAGATAGCGGGTTCTGTCAAGAGACTTCTAGACTCCGGAAGGATATCAAGATGCGAACAGGAGAGGGTACTGTGCTCTCTCGAGTTTGCTTCGTTGACAGACCCAGTGCTAAGAGCACAGCTAAAGGATGCAACCGGAGTTTGGAGAAGTTATGCATCAAACGCGCGAAGAGATCTGAGAAGACCAGTTCCGCTTTGGCTACGTACTCTTCTCAGGCCTTGGTCCCAAGCCAGACTTCTAAAGAAGTCGGTTCTTCTTCAGCCACCTCCCCCGTCGGTGACGATTCACTCAGACGCCTCGAAGGAGGGATGGGGAGGTCACTCTCATCGGAAAAAAGTCCAGGGGACTTGGTCCAAGCTATTCAAGACCTTTCACATAAACTTTCTAGAAGCTATGGCAGTTCTCCTTACCTTAAAGAAAGTCTCCCCGCGTCACTCGATCCACATAAGGTTGGTGATGGACAGCGAGGTAGTTGTGAGATGCTTGAATCGACAAGGATCGAGGTCACCACCTATCAACCAGGTGATGTTGGCCATCTTCCGATTGGCGGAAAAGAAGAAGTGGTACCTGTCGGCAGTTCACCTTCAAGGAGTCCCCAATGTGACAGCGGACGCTCTATCCAGGTTCACACCGATAGAGTCGGAATGGTCCTCAGACGCAGGATCATTCTCCTTCATTCTGAATCAAGTCCCAGAACTGCAGATAGACCTCTTTGCGACGAAACACAACAAGAAGTTGCTCTGTACGTGTCCCCGTACGAGGACCCCTTAGCGGAAGCAGTGGACGCGATGTCCCTCGACTGGAACAGATGGTCCAGGATTTATCTGTTCCCTCCTCACAACCTTCTGTTGAGGGTCCTCAACAAACAGAGATCCTTCAAGGGGGTAGTGGCAATAGTGGCCCACAAGTGGCCGATCAGCAAGTGGTTCCCCCTGGCATTGGAACTACGGCTGAAGTTTGTCGCAACCAGATCCAGTTTTGACCCAGCGAGTCCAGAAGTCGACTGTCTGCGCTTCATTACAGAAAACCCGGACCCTGCAGCTCATTATTTTCTCTCCCTAGTGGGGAGAAAGCGTTTCGGGATTCCGAAAGCCAGCATAGACTTCCTAGAGGAATATAAGTGCAAATCTACTATAAGGCAATATGAGTCTTCTTGGAGAAAATGTGTGGCCTTTGTCAAGGCGAAGAATCCGCAGGAGGTCTCGACAGACTTCTGCTTATCATTCTTCATCCACCTCCATGGTCAAGGGTTGGCAGCTAACACGATTTCGGCGTGTAAGTCTGCTTTGACAAGACCCATTCTATATGCCTTCCAGGTCGACCTCGGTAACGAGATCTTTAATAAAGTTCCGAAAGCCTGCGCTAGGCTCAGACCTTCAGCACCTCCAAAGCCCATTTCATGGTGTTTAGACAAAGTTCTTCATTTTGCTTCTCTGTTGAGCAATGAGGCGTGTGCGTTAAAGGATTTGACACAAAAAGTTATTTTCCTATTTGCACTCGTGTCCGAGGCCAGGGTTAGTGAGATTGTAGCGCTCTCGAGAGAGGCAGGTCGTGTTCAGTTCCTGGAAGGGGGAGAGCTGAACCTGTTTCCGGATCCTACGTTTCTCGCCAAGAATGAGTTACCCACCAACAGGTGGGGTCCCTGGAGTATCTGCCCTCTGAAAGAAGATGCATCTCTATGTCCAGTAGAATGCCTAAAGGTCTATCTTCGTAGAACTTCAGACTTCATGGGTGGTCAACTATTCAGGGGAGAAACATCAGGCTCAAATTTATCTCTGATTCAACTCAGAGCGAAAATCCAATATTTTATTCGCAGAGCGGATCCTGACAGTACACCCGCAGGTCACAATCCGAGGAAAGTTGCCTCATCCTTAAATTTCTTTAATTGTATGGATTTTGAACATCTCCGTTCATACACTGGCTGGAAGTCTTCCAGAGTGTTCTTTCGCCACTATGCGAAGCAAATAGAGGAACTAAAGAGATCTGTGGTAGCAGTAGGTCGTGTCGTTAACCCTACTGTTTAACTCTGCGAGGAACAGTGGTTTTAATTGGGACGATTAATTCCAGGGTGAGTGTGTAGTTACTTACGGTACTACAAACTAAGTGAGGGCACTGAGTTGCCCACGTAGACTGTTCCATTTCCAAAGGTGAACCTAGCATAAGTGCAGACATGTGTGCTGAGCGTTTTCTAACGCTAATGTGATTGATTGGTAATACAGACTTTTATGACTTTGATACCTCGGTATCTGAAAAGTGGCAATAATGGTTTTACTTTCAGATAAACAAGTTCTGTTTACTATTATACTTATGCTTAAAGTTTTGGGTTATCCTCTTCTATATATATATATATATATATATATATATATATATATATATATATATATATATATATATATATATATATATATATATATATATATATATATATATATATATATATATATATATATATATATATATATATATATATATATATATATATATATATATATATATATATATATATAATTGTTGTTAACCTGTCTATTTATTGTTTGTCAATAAACTTGTTCTTAAGAACCTTGCGTCTCCTTCACCTGTGTCAATTTATTGGTATAATTGAGCATTCATTCTATGTACTTTATCTAGGATAATTCTAATAGAATTGTTCCTTTATGCAAGCTATGTTGCATTGGTTTATGCTTTCCCTTATCAGGAGGACTCCGTCCCAGAAGGGGACGGTGGCGGTTTTACAAATTTCCTCCTATGCGGATATAAACCTTTGTCCAATACAAGTATTGTGCGGAGAACTGGTCGATATTTCATATTGACCCAGTGGTTCTTTACAAACTATGCTTTACTTAATATAGGGTGAGACCACTATATTGGCTTGCCTGGTATTCATACATAGGTATATGTACTCTTCGAGACTTTTCCAGAGTCTAGTAGGACTCTTTCCTGTAGGGGGCAGGAAGCTCTAACAGGGTTTATAGTTAGTTGAAAAGATGTATAACGGTAACATCTTAGGTCTCTAGGTCTAGTCGACCAGGAAAAATTACCTCCGGGGGGTACGGCACGTTCTGAGAATCCACAGATACAGTAATGCTCTGGTATACTTCCATCAGGTTGACATGGCTTGAGCCCAAAAAACGGATTTTGAGCGAAGCGAAAAATCTATTTCTGGGTGAGATGGCCATGTCATCCAGATGGACCCACCCTTCCCTTTCTATGAAAGGGCTGTAGGACCCCTCCCTACATACAGTATCTGTAGCACCTAGTGTACGCTACAAGGAATACAGATGGCGCCAGGTTTGGCGCCAGGCACGCTTACGAAACTGGAGAAGAGGGAGCCTTGGGGCGGCTCCCCCTTTTTCTTTCCCGTTGTCGTTTCTTTCCAATTGACCCCTCGAGACGTAATCTCTGTTTGTGGTGCAGATTGCCATGTAGCGTGTCAAGAATACGTCCTCTGATATGTCGCGATATCCCTTTCATTAGGGATATTCGCTCCAGGAGTTAGAATTCTGGGTACCTTAAGGTAAATTCTCTGGGAATATCGCCGTAGTTGTAATATATCCTAGGAAGCTACCCTATATGAACTTCAATCAGGACGACATGGCCATCTCACCCAAAAATAGATTTTTCGCTTCGCTCAAAATCCGTATATATATATATATATATATATATATATATATATATATATATATATATATATATATATATATATATATATATATATACATATATATATATATATATATATATATATATATATATATATATATATATATATATATATATATATATATATATATATATATATATATATATATATATATATATATATATATATATATATATATATATATATATATATATATATATATATATATATATATATATATATATATATATATATATATTCTGATAATTTATGCCATCTTTTATAATTTCTAACATTTTACGCAAAGCATGCGGTTTGCTCTCAAATTTGTGTATAAAATTAGAAATAATTCCGTATTGATAATATAGAAAAGAATATGCGAGTTAATATTTTTTAATTGAAAAATGTAGTATCCGGTGGTAAGGATACAGATCCCAAGATATTTACCCAAAAAATGTAAGTTACTTTTAGCTGGAACATTGTAGCACTCATTGGAGTAGCATGTGAATAAGTATTGAAGTTTTACTAATATGTAATTTAATCTTATATATAATTCGACCATATTCCAATTATGTTTTAGAATTCCTGTTTTTAATACTTCAACATCACAAAACTCTATATAATTATATTGTCATAACTCAGAAAGACTTATTTTTTCTTAAAAATAATTAATTACCATATTTAAAGTATAGATGATAGCCGGAAGAGGGTATGAATCGTCTATTTATTTAAAGTGATCAAAATTGATTAAATAACTCATTTCTGTTAATATATTAAAATCACGCTAACAGCAACAAAGAAAATTAGTATAAGAAAATTTCTGAGTCAAAATTTGGTGAAATTGTTGAAATGCAAATCCATATTTGGAATCCGGATCCGATATCGGATCATTTCAAAAAGTTACTGGAGTTGTATGTGGCCTAATTCTCTGTGGTATGAATTTCGTCAAAATTTGTCAATTTGTATTGAATAGTCTTTAATATTGTGAAAAATGCAATGTCAGTGTTAAATCTAGATACAGATCACCTCTAAAATTTAATGTGGTCTTCCATGACCTAAGATGCATCTGTAATGAACATGTCATTACGGTAACAACACATTGAACATTGGTATAAAACAATTTCTGAGTAAAAATTTGATGAAAATGTTAAAAGGAAAATCTGGGTATGGTGTCTGGATCCGATATCGGATCATCTCTAAAATTTAATGTAGTTGTCTGTGGCCGAAAATCTTGTAGAAAATAATTTATCGTAAACAAAAATTGGAGAAGTTGAAAGTGATTTCTTTTGTTGTTGAATATAATAAATATCAAACCTCTTAAATATTATTCGTAATATTATTTTTGTCATGTTCAAATGTAGAGCGGTGCTGACTTTAGTTCCTCTAAACAATCTTGTTATTAGTGATCTGTCACCTAGTATTTTTTTTAAGGTGAACTGCTTGTTTACGCTGTTGTCCGAGAGCTGGAAGTTTTTGTCGAGGCGATCGGAGTTTCCAAGTCAGTTCTCAGGCAAAATCCTTATTGTACTGTGGTCATTTTTAAGTCGCGCTCATGGAAGGATAAACGCCTAGTGATACCGACACTATGCCACTTTGAGGGGCAGCAGGAGCAACAGTAATTCAGTGAACGGCAGGAGTATTGAGGTGAGTCAGCCTTTTCACATCTGAACATGAGTTGATTTGATACCCTAGCCATAAGGATTTAATACATTAGATTAAATTAGTTCCCTTCTCAAGACCTTGTTGAAAATAAATCTCGGGATCAAAAGAAATTACTATTTTTCCAATTTTGTTTTCGGTTTTTGAATAATGTTTTTTGCTTTAGATTTAAAAATTGAATTCCTTTGAAGGGATTTTTAATGAACGGATTCCCGTTTTGTTTTGTTTTTGTTAATACGGATTCCCGTGAGTAATTTACATTCCCATTTACGTGAACAGTTTTACAGGGAGTGTTTTTTGTTTTTCAGATCCTGAGAGACATGATAGTCATTGGTAGGGGCTTGCTTCATACGGTTGTTTTCCGGTGAAGTAAGTTACTAACTTGAGGGAGGCAGGACAGCAATTAATCGTCTCGGTTGTCTCAACCAGTAATTTTTATCAAAATATTAATTAAATTAATATAACTGGACTTTAAGAAACTTCTTGCTTCATTTACCTCATTTTATTTGTTTTTTACCTTGCCTGTATGCAACCCCTGGGGGGAGTTGAGAAGAAATTGATGCCTGCTGCCCTTCCTTTGGTGTTATTTAGTGTCGGTATCTTTGAGCATATTTTGATAAAGATTACATGAAAATCGGTGTTTTAGGCCATAGTTACGTTCGGGACTTGAAGCAGTTAGGTTATTTGTGTTTGACATACGGTGATCTTAAAGTGCCTGTTGAATTTTTTTCATTTCCTGGATTCGGATATAGGAACTTTATACTTAATCCGAAGTTGTTGGACGATTTGGCTGAATATAATCCAGAAGTGACTGTTGTATTTTTGGGTGGAAACGATATAAAGGATTATGTGGATTTGAATATTGTTAAAGCAGATTGTGAACGTTTTTTTTGCTATTTTGAGATTAAGGTTACCAAATTCACTATTTGTTGTTGCTCACGTTGAAATTCGCTACTTGAAAAGTACTAATAGACACGGCACCCCTTCTGCAGTTTTGTATAATAATTTATCTAGAAATTTTAATAAGTGGTTAGACCGTCAACCCTTTAAATATAAAACTTTGGTGATTAACGGTTCGTCAAAACTTGACCCTAGCTATTTTAAAGCTGACGGCATTCATTTAAATAGAGGGGGTTTAGACTGTCTGTTTCAGTGGATTTATAATTGTTTATCAGACATGGTAAAAGCAAATTCCTAATTAAACTTGGCGTCTGAATTAAAGTTGTTGATTAATTCCCGAAAATATATTCGCAAGTTAGTAACTAAACGTTATAATAAAAGGACTAATTATTGTCAGTTAACTGAATTGGAAAAGAATAAGATTAAGTCAGAGTTACAAGATCATTTAGAATCACTTAAGAAGTATAATTGTGAAATTCAAAGGCTTAAATGGTCTGAAGAGGATGATTTAACATGGCTAAATGCTGGACTTCGATTCCTGTGAAAGTTTTGTTAAAATTCGGGAATGTACTGCTGGGCTTACACGAAATGTTTCCCCTTCTAATGTTAGTGTTAATACTGCCCGAAGTTTGTTGAAGAGTCCCACTGCTCCGCTTCCAGAATTTCGTAGCCAAGAAGGGGAGGATTTATTGAAGTTTTTTTTTTTAAATTTTGAAGATAACGTCATGTTCAAATATTCAGAATGACAAATTTATTTGTTAAAGCAGCAAATCAGTGGAAGGGCCTTAGTACTTTTAGAATCATTAGAATCGGACATGAAGGGTTATGTTCATGCCAAGAAATTACTAACAGAGGCCCTAGCTTCTAAAGACCTCAGAATTTTTAATACCATCAAAAAAATCTCTGAAATCAATATGAAATTAGAAAGTGACCCATTTGAATATTTTCACAGATAAGAAATCTAACTCGAGCACCTGAAAGTTTGTCTCTGGGACGTGAGGATTTTTTTAGGTATTTTTTCTGGCAGGGCTTAGATAATAGTTTTAAAATACACTTAACCCAAATTACTAATTCATCAAGGCCAACATTAAAGGAAATTAATGATAATTTCTTTGAGGCTTTTGAAATATTTAATGAGCAAAGTAAGAGGTCTAATATATGAAATAAATTGAATGATAATCATAATCATAGGCAGAATAGTGCAAGATATGCTGCTAGTGATAGTTCCCTAAGGAAACCGTCAAATTTCTTTCTTGTCTTGTGGACCACAGAAGGCAAACCCGCCTCGCATCCTATTTATAAATGTGAAATTTTTTCGGATGTTACCACTAAGCTTGACAAAATTCAATCTTTAAATGGGTGTTGTAAGTGTGCAAGCTTGAGTCACACTACTGACAAATGTAACTTTAAATTTAAGATGAAATGTAAGTTTTGTAACGCATGGCACTTTAGTTTCCTCTTTTAGAATAGTAAAAAATCAGCATCTGCTATTGATAATAGAAAATCTGAATCTCCTAAGACTTCCTCGAAAAAGGATAATAAGAATTCGTCCATGGAATCTAATAATAACGTAGTTATAATGGAGGCTCTTTAAAAGTAATTTGGACTGTGATTCCAGCATTCTCCCTACCTTTTCTTGTAGCATCCAAAACAGAAGCATAAGAGCATTGAAGGATGATGGAAGTCAGTTAAATCTGATTAGTGAGGAACTAGCCAATGCTTTGGATTTAAAGGTATTACAAGCCAAGGATGAATTGAGAATAAATGGGAATAATGTTTCTCAGAAATATGCCTCAAAACTAGTGGAATTTTAAATAATAATTGGTAATGTTATTCACAAAATAGAGGCATTATGTATCCCATCTATTAACCTAAAGTTGAAATTAAAAGGTTTGGGCAAAGTGGTTTACGGTTTCCAGACGAAAGGGTATGTGTTGATTGACAAGTTTCTAACGCCTAATAGTGATTGCATTGAGAATATTGATTTGATTTTGGGAACTAAATCAGGATATTGTTTACCACTCACAGAAGTAGTTTTTGGTAGGAATAGCAGGTCTATGTATGCTATGACCCCGTTTGGTGTCCTTCTTAAAGGTGAAATTGAGACCTTATTGAAGGATATTCCTTATCTACATCCGTCCTCCTCGGTTATAAATTGTCATCAGTATGTTACTGGTTTGGGTGTAAAGATAGATAAGCCGTCTTCTCTGGATAAGTGTGAAGTTGATTATCCTATTAAGGTTTCGAAATTCAGTGTAATCGATGAAAAAGGTAATGTAATTCGTTCAGAGTTAGATAAAGCCACAGATGATGTGCTTGCCAGTATTTGTAATAAATATATTCACTTGGACAATGAGGTTTATGATTTGGAGAACTCAGAGCTGCATGATCAGCTTGTCAAATATTGTTTGGATCACACTATTCAGAATGAGGAGGGTAGATTAGTTATGCCACTTTTGTGGAATGCAAAAGTATCTCATATGCTTGGTAGAAATTTCATTTGGCTAAAGTTATTTTGGAATCTAATCTTAAACTAAAGAGAAATCCATCTCGTTTACCGTTAATGAATGAAGCCCTAAAAGAGCAGGAAAGGGTTGGAATAATAGAAAGGATTCCTAATCTTGACCAATTTGTACATGAACACCCAGAATACTCCATTTTTGCTTCATATGGGTGTGTTCAAATTGAATCGTGAAACTACCAAATGTAGAGTTGTTTCTATCAAACTTGTGTGAAAGAAACTCAACCAAGGGTCAGACAATAAGTCATAACCAGGCCATACATGCAGGTCAATGCCTAAATCAGAAACTTTCTAAATCATTATTACATTTAAGGTTTGATAAATTGTTAGTATGCTTTGATCTATGCAAGGCCTTTAACCAGATTGCATTAAGTGATGTTGATGCTAACAGACTCTGTTTTTTATGGTATAAAAATGTTGAGAAGGGAGATTTTACCATTTTTGCATATCGGATTGTTAGGTTGAGCTTCGGCTTAAGATGTTCCCCAACTTTGTTGATGCTTGGTCTTTACAAGATTTTGATTTTAGATGCCAAGCATGATGAAAACCAGTTGAAGGAGTTGAAAAGGTGCATTTATTCTTTGTCTTATTTGGACAATTGTGCTTTTAGTTCAAATGAAATTGAAAATCTGCACTGGGCATATTCTGTGGTAGGATCTATATTTTCTCCTTATGGTTTTGATTTACAACAGTTCGTTACTAATGACAGGTCCCTACAGGGAGAAATAGATTCCTGCACAGGTTCTGAAACGGGAAAGGTTGTTAAACTTCTTGGTATGCAGTGGAATCGAACACTTAGATTGTTTATTAGCAAATAAATTTCAGTTGAATGGTAAGGCTAAAACTAAGAGGGAAATTTTAAGTACCATTGCGTCTCACTTTGATCTTTCTGGTATTACTGGTCCCATCCTAAATCGAAGCAATTATTTCTTCATGGTCTTCAGTGTGATAGAAATTTAGGATGGGACGGTCAATTATCACCAGAGTTACGTAAAGAATGGCATAATATTGCTAGTCAGGCCAATTCTGCTCCTGATATTGCTATTGATAGATTTGTTGGACGTAGGGATGGAAAATTCCATTTGGCTGCTTGCTGTGATAGCTCTAAATTACTGTATGGTGTTGTTGTGTACATCATTGATATGGGTTCTATGTCTTCAAGTTTTGTGATGGCAAAAAATCGTATGATAAATAGGAAGTTGGAAAGTAAAAGCATTCCATCTTTGGAGATGTAGGGAGTAGCCTTTGCAACGGAAGTGGTTTTAGATTTGTATAACGAATCAGCTGGACCATTACGCATCAGTCCTTTGAATGTTGTTGGCCTTCATGTGTTTTTGGATAGTCAGGTAGCGCTCTCTTGGTTGAATTCGTCTACTAATAAATTGTCAAAAATGCAGAAACGGTCAGTTTTTGTGATGAATCGAATTCAGCATGTAGAGAACTTATGTGCAAAACACCCCGTCCATTTTGCTTTTGTAGGAGGGAATGAAAATCCTGCAGATGCCATAACTCGTTGCCTTTAATATCGTAAGTTGATGAAAACCAATTTCTATTCTGGTCCTGAATGTTTTAAGGAAAAAGTAACCTTTCTCTGTAGTAAAAATGGTAATTTATCATTTATGGTTCCAAATCCTTATGCAGAGTGCAAGCTGGATAATAGTTTAGAAATAGAGGAGTCTGTGTGTACTATTTCCAATGTTTTGGCCATGTCAGATGATTTTGAATATTTTCCTAAATTTGAAGAATTTTCCAGTTTTGATTTACTTGTATCTATTTATGAGAAATTTATTCTTTTCGTAAAGAAGTTAAAGGGTCGTTTGAAAGCTAAGGACTCCAATAAATTTGCTCACTTAGAATTAAAGAGCAATATTATACATGAAAGAGCTTGCAAGTTAGTTATACTACAGGATCAACGGGCACATTTCCCTGAGGTTTTCACATATTTCAGTTGTCCTACTCAAAAAAAAAAAAAAAAAAAAGACATGCCTAACATGGTCTTCTTAATGTCTACGTTGACAACGATGGTTTGCTTAGAGTACGTAGCAAGTGTGACAAACTCATTCGGAGGCACGTTTTTCCTTTGTTGCTGGCTAAAAATAGCCATCTAGCTTACCTGATTGTGCATAACCTGCACAAAAAGCTCAACCAGACGGCATGTTACTGTTTTGTCAGAAATGAGAAAGCGGTTTTACGTACACTCATATTTTTCAGTGGTTAAGAGAAACCTTAGAGAATGTGTTTTTTGTCGTAGGTTTAAGTCAAGAACCACCAGTATTAATCAATCTCCCTACAGGAAATGGAGAGTATCCCCACCTAATGTCCCCTTTAGATATTTATTTATGGATTTCATTGGCCCATTCAGCGTTAAACAACAGGGTAGGAAAGGAAAAATCTATCTACTATATATCACTTGTACGTGGAGTAGAGCAGTTAATTTGATTATTTGTTTAGATCTTTCTGTTAAAGAATTTCTTGGAGCCTTTCAGATTCATTGTTTCCAGTTTGGAATCACGGAATATTGTATTAGTGACCTAGGCTCCCAACTAGTCTCTTGCCTCTAATATAATTATTGACTATATCAAAGATCATGAGACTCTGTCATATTTTGAACGCAATGGGGTCCAATCTTTAAAGTTTGACCAATTTGTCAAGGGTCATAGTCAGTTAGGTTCGATGGTGGAAGTATGTGTTAAACTTGTTAAAAGATTTATCTATGGAGCTATTGGTAAGAATGTCTTAGAATACCATGATTCTGAGTTCCTAATTCAACAAGTCATTCATTTAGTCAATCGTAGGCCAATAGCATTTGTAGAAGCCTTAAGGGATCAGATTGGCGATGACATTCCAGAACCTATCAACCCAGAAAATTTGATTCATGGGTACGATCTGATATCGGTTAATATAATTCCCGAATTGCATGAGGGGAGAGACCCTGACTGGATTCCTGAAAATTATTCCCAATCAAAGTTTAAGAAAGATTACAATCAATTGCAAAAGGTGAGAAACAATTTAGTTAAAGTATATCAGGAAGATTGCTAATCTAATACATCAGGCTGTAGATGTCCCTGATAGATACAAGCCAGTCACTCATAATAAGATCTCACCTGGAGATATTGTACTACTTAAAGAAGATTTCACTAAGCCAAATGATTACACAATGGGCGTTGTAAAAGAGATTTTTACAAATACTTTGGGTGAGGTTACTGGTGCCACTATCCTTAAAGTGAAAACCCAAGAACTTGTGAAGAGACATTCGTCAGTCATTATCCCACTTCTCACCCGGAAAGATGAAATTCCGAATAATTCTAAGGTTGATGTATAGGAGTCTCAAGTACCCAAGGATACTAGAGTTAAACGCCAGGCTGCTATTGACAGCTCGGAACGGACTAGAAAAATCTTGGAAGCCTAAAGTGATATATGTTTCGGGTGAATAAGAGAATCTTTACTTGTAAATAGTTATTATATAGAGTATTTGGGTGTGCATATAACTGTCAATAATGTCATGTTATATTTAAGTTTTAATATACCTTTGTATATTGAATGTATTAAATATTTTTTGCAATTTAATGTTTTCAACTTTCTTGTTTTGGGGATTCTATTTATCATGAATTTCTTTATTCAATTTATTTAGTTTATATAAATAAATTGAATCCCCTCCCCCAGTGTAGAAAATAATTTATCGTAAACCAAAATTGGAGAAGTTGAAAGTGATTTCTTTTGTTGATAAATATAATAAATATCAAACCTCTTAAATATTATTCGTAATATTATTTTTGTCATGTTCAAGTGTAGAGCGGGGCTGACTTAAGGTGAACAGCTTGTTTACGCTGTTGTCCGAGAGCTGGAAGTTTTTGTCGAGGCGATCGGAGTTTCCAAGTCAGTTCTCAGGCAAAATCCTTATTGTACTGTGGTCATTTTTAAGTCGCGCTCATGGAAGGATAAACGCCTAGTGATACCGACTCTATGCCACTTTGGGGGGCAGCAGGAGCAACAGTAATTCAGTGAACGGCAGGAGTATTGAGGTGAGTCAGCCTTTTCACATCTGAACATGAGTTGATTTGATACCATAGCCATAAGGATTTAATACATTAGATTAAATTAGGGTAATTGTGTAGGAGACCTCCGCGCTCGATTTAAAAGTTTCTAAAAAGTAGAAAACGAAAGAAAACTGTAAATTAGAGCTACAGTTACCTTGAAACTGTGAGATAATCCTCCTACAACCACCTAACTCTTACACAGAAAATGTAAGCATAAACCTACTACTACAAATATGGGGGACCCCAGTGGGAAGCGGTGTTTTTGGGTGGGGGGAGGAGGAGAAAAGTGATTTTTCGGGGCACTATCGAACCTAATACAACTACCTACCCTACCCTGGGGGCCATGTACCCCTACCTAGGCCTACCGGGGGGGGGCCTCCGCCCCCCCTGCGACCCCCCCTTAAGGCCACAGTAATTTTCAGGGCACCACCGAACCTAAGACACCCACCTAACCTAGCCTATGGGGCCCTGTACCCCTACCTAGGCCTACTGGGGGGGGGGGGCCTCCGCCCCCCCTGCGACCCCCCCCCCCCCCCTTAAGGCCACAGTAATTTTCAGGAACATCTCAGACCCCAAGAAATAAGCACCTCACGGCAAAACGAACACCAATCAACGATAGTGTGATTATTGAGTTTCAGTTCAAACGAAACAAATTCAAAGGAAAACGCCTTTTGCCAAAAAAAGGAACACAAACTTCAAATTAGTCTCAATATCTAACTTTGCGTTTCCAAACCATGTACCTTTGAAACAAGACACGAAAAAATTGCACCTCCTCTTCCTTTTCCCACGAGTAACCACACTACGATCACACCGGAATGCTAATTTTTTGTAATCTATACGGTACACATTTTCACAATTACGGCACTTTTTAGCAAATAAACTTTCTCTGAATAATGTACACAAAAATCCCCATAAGAAATAAAGCAATTGTCACAAGTGACACAGTCGGAACGGGATGAAGGTCCTGCTAATTGCTCCATACTTCACGGCAAAATGAGCTTCTCAGTTTGAATGGAGATCCGAGACGTGCAAAAATATTCCTCCGCGGAACTTCACATAAACTGTGGTAACTGGTGGAAAAATAGCAGGGATAAGTGAAGTAATAAGTGTCAGCATTGGCTAGATTTGTAAAAACCGCCATGATTGGTTTTCTAACAGTGTGACGTCAAGAAAACACCTGTTATTGGTTAGAATAGCATTGAGAACTAGTCTGCCATACGCAGTAAGGCTCATTTTAGCCAAGACATCACACAGTAAACAAAAACAAACACTTAGAAAAAATCCAAGTGAAACATAACTATACACACGAATATCTTCGTTAAATAGAAGCTGCTCATATATTGACTCTTATATAAGCGTTCTATATGATATAATAGTGAATTGTAGGTGTTTATATTCTTCAAGATCTTCCGCGGAGCTCTCCTACACATTTACCTAAATTAGTTCCCTTTTCAAGACCTTGTTAAAAATAAATCTCGGGATCAAAAGAAATTACTATTTTTCCAATTTTGTTTTCGGTTTTCTTTTTTATAGCGTTAAAAGTTTTGTTTTTTACAGTGGATTACCACTTTTATTGAAAATTCATTAATTGTTATTCGTGGATTACCACATTAGGCTATTAGCCATTTTCGTTTTTGGTGGATTACCACAGTTTTTGAATAATTTTTGTGCTTTTGATTTAAAAATTGAATTCCTTTGAAGGGATTTTTATTGAACGGATTCCCGTTTTGTTTTGTTTTTGTTAATACGGATTCCCGTGAGTAATTTAAGTTTCCCTTTTACGTGAACAGTTTTACAGGGAGTGCTTTTTGTTTTTCAGATTCTGAGAGATATGATAGTCATTGGTAGGGGCTTGCTTCATACGGTTGTTTTCCGGTGAAGTAAGTTACTATCTTGAGGGAGGCAGGACAGCAATTAATCGTCTCGGTTGTCTCATCCAGTAATTTTTATTAAAATGTTAATTAAATTAATATAACTGGACATTAAGAAACTAATTGCTTCATTTACCTCATTTTATTTGTTTTTTTTTTTACCTTGCCAATGATAAAATATTGTGTAAATCTGTGTGGTGTGAATTTCGTCAATATTTGTCAATTTGTAATGATATAATCTCTAAAATTATAAAAAAGCCAAATCTGATATAGAACTCAGATCCTGATCACCTCTAATATTTAATGGGGTCGTCCATGACCTAACATCCATCAGTAGTGAAAATGTCAACACGATAACAGAAATAAAGAAAATTAAGACAATTTCTGCAATATAATTTGGTGAAATTAAGTTGTAAACCCAGATCTGGAATCCGGATGTGATACCTAATCATATCTAGGAGTTAATACAGTTGTCTGTGACTTGAATTCTATATATAATGTCAATTTCGTCTAAATCTGTCAATTTATACTAACATAATCTTTAAAATTATGAAAAATGCAAATCCAGTGTTAAATCTGGATCCAGAAGATATCTAAAATTAAATGGGGTCGTCCATGGCCTAAGATCTGTCTGTATTGAACATGTCATAACGCTAAAAGCAACAAAGAAAATTAGGTTAAAATAATTTCTGCGATAAGACTTGGTAAAATGGTTAAAATGCATATCGAGATCTGGAATCCGGATCTGATATCGGATCATACATAAAAGTTAGTGCAGTTGTCTGTGGCTTGGAATCTATGCTATGTGTGAATTTAGTCTAAATCTGTAAAGATATAATGACATAATTTTTAAAATTATGAAAATTGCAAATCCGGTGTAAAATAGAAATCCAGATCAGCTCTAAAATTTAATGTGGTCGTCCATGACCTAAGATGCATTTATAATGAACATGTCATCATGGTAACAACACATTGAAAATTGGGATAGGACAATTTCCGAGTTAAAATTTGATGAAAATGTTAAAAGGAAAATCTGGGTATGGCATCCCGATCCGAAATCGGATCATCTCTAAAATTTAATGTAGTTGTCTGTGGCCGAATAACTGTGTGTGGTGTGAATTTCGTAAATATCTGTCAATTTGTAATAACATAATCTCTGAAATTATAAAAAAGAGAAATCTGATATAGAACTCAGATCCTGATCACCTCTACTATTTAATGGGGTCGTCCATGACCTAACATCCATCAGTAGTGATAATGTCAACACGATAAGAGCAATAAAGAAAATTAATTTAAGACAGTTCTTGCGTTATAATTTGTTGAAATTAAGTTGCAAACCCAGATCTGGAATCCGGATATGATACCTAATCATATCTAGGAGTTAATGCAGTTGTCTGTGACTTGAATTCTATATATAATGTCAATTTCATCTAAATCTGTCAATTTGCATTGACATAACCTTTAAAATTATGAAAAATGCAAATCCGGTGTAAAATATGGATCCAGATTACCTCTAAAATCTAATGGGGTTGTTCATGACCTAAGATCTATTTGTAGTGAACTTGTCATCACGCTCACAACAGCAAAGAAAATTGGGATAAGACAATTTCTGAGTTTAAAATTGGTGAATTTGTTGAAATGCAAACTCGAATCAGAAATCCGGATCCGATATTGGATCATCTCTGAGAGTTAATGGAGCTGTCTGTGGCCTAAAATCTATGTGTGATGTGACTTTCATCTATATCTATCAATTTTTATTGACATAATCTTTTAAATCTTTAAAAATGTAAATCTGGTGTAAAATCCAAATCCTGATGATATCTTAAATTTAATGGGGTCGTCCATGGCCTAAGATCTGTCTGTAGTGAACATATCATCACGCTAAAAGCAACAAAGAAAATTAGGTTAAAATAATTTCTGCGATAAGACTTGGTGAAATGGTTAAAATGCATATCGGGATCTGGAATCCGGATCTGATATCGGATCATACATAAAAGTTAATGCAGTTGTCTGTGGCTTGGAATCTGTTACGTGTGAATTTCGTCTAAATCTGTAAAGATATATTGACAATCTTTAAAATTATGAAAATTGCAAATCCGGTGTAAAATATAAATCCAGATCAGCTCTAAAATTTAATGGGGTCGTCCATGGTCTAAGATCTATCTGTAGTGAACATGTCATCACGCTAACAGCAACAAAGAAAATAAGGATAAGACAATTTTTGAGTTAAAATGTGGTGAAATTGTTCAAATGTAAATCTGGATCTAGAATCCAGATGTACAGAATCCTGATCCTTATCATCTATAAATTTTAATGGAGTCACCCATGACATAAACTCTATCTGTAATGAACATGGCATCAATGCCCTTGCGTAGTCTTGAAGTAATTCTGTCCACAGACACGCAGATAAATAACAAAATGGATAAACTGGCTCGAAAATATAACCTTGTCAGAGGTAAATGTTAGAAAGTATTTTCTTAAATTATATTAGCAAAGCTACAACCCTATTTGGAAGAGCAGGATACTTTAAGACCGAAGGGTTCAACAGGGAAAATAACCCAGTGGAGAAAGGAAATAAGGAAACAAATAAACTACCTGAAACAATGAATAACAAATAAAAACATCTTTAGATCGGTAACAACATTATGTCAGCAAAGTTCCAACGATTCAACTGCCTTATTGGACAATTCATTCCACCATCTGGTCACATATGGAATAAAACTTCTTGATTATTGTGTAGTATTGGGCTTTGCGATGATGCAAGCATGACTGTTACAATTAACCGCATACTTAGTACTGAATGAAGTCTGAAAAGATTGAATCCAGACGACGGTCAGAATTATGAAACAATATTATGCAAAATGCTTAGCGAACCAACTGAACCACGGTGCCACATTAATCTTAACATAAGGAAGCAAAGAAAAAAAAAATGAATAAATAGATAGTTTTTGTTCAGAAAATTTAGAGGAGAGCCAGAAGCTGAAGACCAGACAGAACAATATCCAAAGCAAGCTAGATTAAAATAATTGATAATAATGTTGATGATAGTAATAATAATAATAACAATAATGATATTTTTAATAAGAGTAATAATACTAATGATATTAGTAATAATAATGGTTATGTTAGTAATAATGAGATCCAATCAATATTTGTAGATGTTATTCAACATATCATATTTTCCCCTTTTTATTCTCAAATTTACAGTTATGTAACGTTCTCCAGTCACCAACATAAAACCTCTTGCTAAAAGGACAAAGAGGTTTTCTCAAAAAATCCTTTTTTAAGTGGCTGTTAGATCACTTAAGATAATTATGACTGTTCCTTTTATTTTCTAAACTAGGTCTTCAGGGATGAAATTACATAAAACCATTACATTCTGTTTATTTCGGTTAAAATCTGAGTGGCTCTCTCTCTCTCTCTCTCTCTCTCTCTCTCTCTCTCTCTCTCTCTCTCTCTCATCGAATGAGTAAAACTATATAAGCTATTCTCCAAACCCTTTAAAAACGAGTAAATGATCTACAAATGAGTTCAATAATCATTTCAACTTCTTTTTACGGGATACCTGTATCTATTCGTGGTGTTATCTTAGTTATTGTTTATTATCATTCGAATAAGGTTAAATGTGACATAAGTATCTCTCTCATTTATCTCTTCTAGCTTCTAGATCTTTTCATAAAATTACAAATTTTTTTGTTCGTAGAGCAGAGGAGATATATTTCTGGATCAATATTGTATAAGATCGGTACAAATTATAAAAATTACATTTAGATATTAATGGCCTAGGTCTCAAAGTTTAGTTTTATTAGAATATATCATTAGACTGGGACATCCAAGGCCATAGCAGTTTGTTTATGAAATAAAATTGGCTAAATATCGTAAATATGCTTCTTACCAAAATAGAGAGAGAGAGAGAGAGAGAGAAAAGATATATATTGATTTATATTTCACTACATTTCTCCTTATATTATGTAAATGTATGTAAATATATATATGTATATGAATATAGGCACATTTCAGTGAAACTTGTGGTGACAAATTAAAAAAAAAAATTAAAACAAAGGAGAATAAATCGGAATTGAGATAAGATTTATATGATTAATAACTCATTTATCTTCTGAGCATAGAATATTCCTATTTTTCTTTTTGTATACTTCCATCTCTACAGTATCAGATCTTTCACAATATTAGATACAAATGATGTAATCCACTGAAAGTCATTAGCGAATGAATAAGCACAGAACTTATAAAAAAACTTAATTAAAAGGTTCCAAATAAGCCAGAGGTTAATATACGCTATAAAGCAGGAACTTTTGAGGTATTTTAAGGTAATCGAATTTATCGAAAAACCGACAAGAAGACTCTATTCAGAGATGCGATAATGAATCGCACCCCATAGATTTAATCTATGAAACCTACCACCTGGAATTAACGGAGAATTAATTAGCATTTTGAACTGGATGGTGTTCTCTTGATGAGTGTAAAGCCTGGGTCCTTCCTCTCGAAGTTTGGATAAGTTAATATCAGTGCTGCTTTTATGGTGGTAATTAAATGGGGAAAACGATTAATCTTATAAAGCGTTTTAAGAAATTTATCTATAGTGGATTTTTAGGGATATTATTTCTGTTTAAAATTAACTTAGGGAAAGGAATCAATGGAGGATGGGCTCAAACACGTAAACTCAAGGTCATTATTTTCATAAACTATAATTTCTATGCAATCTTTAAGTTATTATATTACTAATATAAAGTCCGATATAAAGTTCTGGTGGGGTCGCATATATTAAGAGTTAGAGATGGGTTTTTATATTGTTACTTTTTGAATTTGTATTAATAGACGCATACTATTTCATGATTATCATCATGAATTTCTTGGAAATTTTGAGGTAAATAATATTACCTTTACTAAAAAAAAGTTATAGTATAAATTACTGTATATTGTTGCAAAACAAATAGATCAATTATATAATTGTTATACATACATATATCTCAGTGAACAATAAATTAAGAGGTTTTTAGTGACTAAAAATAAAAATACAGTTTGGTTGGACATTTTTTTCCAATATATATATATTTTACGTTATTTAATTTAAACCTCTTTTTTTGTTATTCCAAATAATTTTGAATTATTTTATCAGATTTCACAACGACAGAGATAACTTCCTTATATTC
>NC_090733.1:34241152-34246152 GCF_036898095.1 Palaemon carinicauda
GTGTTTATGTACATATTTGTATGGGTGTCTGTGTCTATATTTATTTCTTATATATGTCTATATCTGCTATATATGATCGTTATACAGTATAAGTTTATTATATATGTATTATATACATACAAACCATTGTATATCAGGGTAGTGAATATTATATAAATAATATTAAAACAATTGAGAAAGAAAAAGGTCTTTCTCTTACTCAATTTGAACTGATGTAATATAAACTGTCACAATAATTTTAGTGTAATTTACAAAGGAAAAAACTAAATATATCCTCGAAATTGAAATATTCAAGATCAAGTTGATATAGTGAGAGCTAATAAATAAAGGAATAACATTTATCTAGTAAAAATAATTGGAAGGTGTACCAACCATGTGTTACACGATCGTACATGAATTATTTTGTATATATTATGCTTGTATCTGCGCTCTTCCCTCGCACTAAAAAGAACCAGAATAGACATGTTGGCGTATCGCCTATGTAACATTATCATTTTCTCGAACATGTATTTTCCTGTTGCCTTGAGGTTTTGTATATAAAAGAGTGTGTTCTTTAATAAAGATACTCTGTTGATTGCTTCCTGTCTTTGAGTTCACAACCCTCTCTCGGTCCGTCACATTGGTGACCCCGGAAGTCGACTCGCTCCCACCGCCATCCACCCACACCCCCTCGCCCCTCCATCAATGGTACTCTGGCGGACTCTACGGCAGTTGGTGCTGCGGCCGCTCCATTCAAACTTTCACCGTTTGCCAGCGGAGAGGCGTTTCCTTGGTTTCAGCGCGCAGAAGTCCAGTTTCGCATCAGGGGCATGACTCGCTCAACCACCAAAGCAGATTATGTTCTCGCGGCGATACCCTAGGACACCTTCCCAGAAATATCCGACTAGCTTTGTGAACAAGGAGACACCCCAATAGCGTATGACGCCCTCAAAACATACCTTCTGCAGCAGTACTCGCTGTCGCCAGCCGCCCGTATAGCAAAGCCTAATAAGCTCTCGCAACAACCATTGGGGAACCAAAGGGCTTCGCTTACCCTTAGGGAAATGACCAGTATCGCTCGCCTTCAACCTGCCGCAGGTGGCTCTCCTCATGAGGTGAACCTACTTCATGCCCTTTGGATACGCCGTTTACCCGGACCTATACCCGCTGCCACACCCGATGTCGATAGTTTACCCATAAAGGACTTGATGACAAAAACCGAAGCCCTTATGGACAGCCACTTCAAGACCTCCATCAACGCCTCCACCCCTGACGAAGAGGATGCCTATTCAACGTCAACCGAAGATAACATTAATGCCGTAGGATATACACGCCTACCACGTGACGTGCCGAAGCAGCGACAAAGTGACCCAACACCCACCAATCGCTCGCGCCCCAACGAACAACTTCTACAGCCACTTACTACCTCCCATCTACCGCAGTTTTGCTACTACCACTTCAGATTCAGGGCAACCGCGAAGAAATGTGTCAAGGATTGTCAGTGGCCAAAAAACGTGTAAATAGGCCATCGCTCGTTACGGTGGCCTCCCATGTTTCTAAACTTTTCTTTTTACAGGATGCAGGAACGGGCGTGTGATTTTTGGTAGACACAGGTGCTTGTCGTTCTCTTTTGCCAAGGAAACGCTTCAAGGCATCTGCCGTTGTCCCCTTGATAGCTGCCAACGGATCTGCGATACTCTCCTTCTGTTACGAGAACCTCACATTATCGTTCGGAAACGGTAAATTCAATTGGAAGTGTCTCGAAACTGACGTCACAATGCCAATCCTCGGTGCGGATTTCCCCTCTCATTTCCACGTTCTGGTCGATGTCGCCCACCGACGATTGGTCAACGCAGACTCGTACTTGTCGACACCTCTTCAACCCACCCCCTCTATCCTGGCTCTCCACATAAGCTCACCCACGGATGCCTACGCCCACCTCCTCACATCGTACCCGGAAATTTTCCGTCCAGAACTTCGCCAAATGCCCACGGTTCCTGCCAAGCACGGTATTTATCACCATATTAAGACGACGGGACCCCAAGTCTTCGCAAAATTCAGACATCTGGCCCTGGAACGATTGGCAGCCGCCAAACAGACGTTTGCCGAAATGGAGGAAATTTGCCTTTGCCCAAAGGGCTCCAGTCCATGGTCGTCACCCTTACACATCGTTCTGAAGAAAGATGGCTCCCTACATCCGTGTGGGGATTACAGGCACCTGAACATGCAAACAGAACCGGATCACAACCCCCTTCCAAACATTGACGACATGACCTCCTACCTGCACAAAGCAAAGGTTTTCTCTAAGCTCGACCTCCTGAAGGGGTATTATCAGATGCCTATGAACCCAGAAGACATCCCCAAGACTGCCATCACCACTCCGTTTGGTACATACACCTTCAATTACTCCTGTTTTGGCCTTCGTAATGCTGGGGCCACGTTTCAACGTCTCATGGATGGCATCTTAAGGGACCTCCCTTTCTGTGTATGTTATATGGACGACATACTTATGTTCTCCTCCTCAAAAGATGAACACCTCCGTCACCTGCGCATTGTGCTCGACCTCCTGCAACAAAACGGCCTTGTAGTCCGGTACAACAAGTTTACCTTTGGCGCCAACGAAGTGTCGTTTTTAGGGCATCGGATCACTCCTGTAGGAGTCCATCCCCTCCCTGAGAAGGTAGCAGCCGTTTAGAACTTCCCCGCGCCCTCGACTGTCAAAGCTCTGCAGGAATATTTGGGCATGATCAACTATTATCTCCGTTTTCTGCCAGCCATTGCCGACACTCTTGCTCCCCTCTACGCCTCCTTCAAGGGCAAGCCAAAGGACCTGAAGTGGGGTCCCTTTCAAGAAGCAGCCTTCTGCAATGAAAAGAAGGCCCTAACAACTGCTGCGGCTCTCACTTTTCCTATCCCACACGCCCCTCTCCTTTTCTCCACCGATGACAGCGACGTCGCTATTGGTGCAGTATTCGAGCAGGTGGTCAACGGCTCGCCCCGCCCATTGGCCTTCTTCAGCAGAAAACTGTCCAAGGCAGAATCGGGCTATTCTACCTTCGATTGTGAAATGCTGGCGGTGCACTTGGCTGTCCGTCACTTTCGTCATTTCTTAGAAGGTACGCCCTTCGTCATTCGCACAGACCACATGCCTCGGGTGCACCCCTTTACTCGACAGTCTGATGCCTGGTCCGCCCGGGAACACCGACATCTCTCCGCCGTGGCTGAATACAATTGCACCCTTCAATACGTCCCTTGGAAAATGAATCCCGTCGCCGATGCCCTGTCAAGAAACACGTTGGCTGCCGTTCAACTGGGATTGGATTACAAAGGCCTGGCAGAAGCCCAACGACAGGATCCAGAATATCAAGCATGTAGGACATCCTGCACATCCCTCTGTTGGGAAGACTTCCCCCTCGACGACTCCAACACCACCATCCTTTGTTACGTCAGTACTGGCAGACCACGACCTTGGATTTTTGCTCCCATGCGCCGACAGGTGTTTGATTTTATACACGGCCTTTCACATCCCTCGTGCCGTTCTACTGCACAGCTGCTGAAGGAAAAGTTCATTTGGCACGTCATATCTAAGGATGCCAAGGATTGGGTCTGTGCCTGTACTTCTTGCCAAACTTCCAAACTACATCAACACACGGATTCAGGAGTGGGCTCCTTTCCTCAACCTCAGCGTCGTTTCGCACACATTCACATTGACGTTGTAGGCCCCCTACCCACATCACAAAGACATTGTTACCTGTTTAATGTCATCGACTGCTCCACCCGTTGGCCTGAAGCCATTCCCAAGGAAACTGCAACGTCCGCCTCATGTACATCTGCCTTACTCTCTGGATGGATTTCAAGATTTGGTATCCCTGAGCATATTACTTCTGACAGAGGAACCACTTTCACCTCTCAATTGTGGACATCATTAGTGAATCTCCTGGGCATCACCCTACATCAGACAACGGCCTACAACCCCGCTGCCAATGGAATGGTTGAACGTTTTCATCGCACCCTCAAAGCGGCTTTGATGTCCCGCTGCAAGGATTCAAACTGGTTTACTCAGTTTCCCTGGGTCCTCCTGGGACGCCCTCAATGTCTCGGCAGCTGAAATGGTGTATGGCGACCCGTTGGTCGTCCCGGCCGAGTTTTTTCCTTCTACAACCTCCTCCGATGATCTCCAGCGCCTAAGTCACGTCGTGGGAAAATTTACTCCATGCCGCCAGACTTACAAGCCCCCAGCGAAGCACCACATACCTACAAACTTGCATTCTGCAACGCACGTTTTCCTGCGCAACGACACTACCAAGCCACCGCTAACGGACCCTTACACGGGCCCTTTCCTTGTGATCCAATGTAGTCCCAAAGCATTCCTACTAAACATTCGTGGCAAAGAATACTGGGTCTCCATTGATCGTCTAAAACCTGCTTATCTACTGCCAGATGACCCGCCTACAGTTCACCTCTCTAGAGCAGGGCACCCTATCTAACATGTACAGTATGTCATTTTTAGGGGGGTAGCCTTGTACCAACCGCGTGTCACACGATCATACATAAATTCTTTTGTATATATTATGCTTGTATCTTCGCTCTTCCCTCACACAAAAAGAACAAGAATAGACATTTTGGCGTGTTGCCTATGTAACATTGTCTTTTTCACGAACATGTATTTTTCTGTTGCCTTGAGGTTTTGTATATAAAGGAGTATGGTCTTTAATAAAGATACTCAGTAGATTGCATCCTGCCTTTGAGTTCACAACACTCTCTCGGTCCGTCACAAAGGTGTATCCCTTCTCGTGTGCGAAGGTACCGAGGGATAGACAAATCATGGTGAAATAATAATTGAAGACGTGCTTATCTGGAGAAGCAGGAAGCAGTTGGATATACAAGAATTTTGGAAGGGTAACAGATCAGATTTTACATGGAATCACTTTGCTGAGAGAGTTCATGCTTCAATTGACAAGGAATACAATATAATCACAAAAGAAACTCTGTCTGGTATAACCTAGGAACATTAGTGGTGC
>NC_090733.1:34251152-34271152 GCF_036898095.1 Palaemon carinicauda
AGAAGTGTATGCTACAAGTGTATCAGATGACCCCTGAATACCATAATGAAAGTTTCTGAGCTTTGTGGAATGACGAGGAAATTATTCCACAAGATAACACTTATAAGGTATGCCAATATTCCAAGAGATAGATAGAGGCTGCCATTGTAAGAGGAATGGCTGATTTAGAAGAACCGATAGTTCTGAAATAATATTTACGAGGAATTCCTGAACATATTTGAATGTACTTGAGAGAGAGAGAGAGAGAGAGAGAGAGAGAGAGAGAGAGAGAGAGAGAGAGACAGAGAGAGAGAGAGAGGTGAAGATACTTGATAGTGCCGCTTTGCTGAATGACCAAGTGTCAAGTATTTGCCAAATCAAGGCAACCAGTTCATTAATAACTATGAACAAAGTTTCAATAGTTACAGCGGAAGTGCACTGATACTATCCAAAAATAGAATATAATAATAGCACAACAACAATCGTTGAATCATCTTCCTTCAGTTTTTGTGAAAGACATGCAGAAGAAAAATTTTGTCCTTTATAAGTGAGGCAAAAATGGTCATATAAGTAAGGAATGTTGGTTGAACCTACCGAAAGCAGTCGCCCAAGTGGTTAAGGGTAACTCAAATCCACAGAATTAAACAGAAAATGTTGACGAAGGAAAATAACCCAGTTAATATTTACACTGCAAGCAGGGCAACTCCAGACAACATGGAAGCCTTTAAACCGTATATTTATGAAGTTATGATAGCTGCCTTAGATGGGAGTGATTAGATCCCGGTCAAGATATTGTGCAACACAGAAGGTAATCATAGTGTGGTGACGCGAGGCAAACACCAGATGGTGGAACAGTCTCTCATAGGTGACTGTCATTTTGAAGGGAATAGGAGGTGAGGAAGTTATCCCTATTTTCTGTTTGAAACTGTCATGCGAATTGGTGCCAGGTCATTTTGATTTCGCGGTTAAGGATTCATTGACTGACGTAGGAGTAAAAGTTCTACTGGGAAATAAGTTTGGTGGAGCACCATTTGTGCCTTGTCCAATTGTAACAGAAAAACCACCGAGGTATAGTTGTACGACTGAACTCAAGAATGACTACTCATATCTGTTTACTAGTTGTGTAAGAACTAGAAGTATAACGCAGAAAGTGGCTACAGAAAAAGATGGAGAAATCGAAGGAATGATGAACTTGGAAGATTATTTTACGGAGGAAGAGGTTTCCCAGGACAGTACAAAGAGGAGAGCTCCCAAGAGAGCCCGAAGTAAGAGGAACGACAAACGAATATAAAAGAAGACAAGGAAGCAATGGATTTGGAGGAATTAGAAAACATAGCATTAGGCATAGGGTAAGTGAGACAGAAAACACTGATATGATTACAAGGGAAGGATGCAACTTTAACATAATTAGTGTACCATGTTGTGGATGATACAGAGGTGCAGAAGTCTCCCACCGGTATTACATGAAGGGCAGATTACTTATGAGGAAGCATAAACCCGTCTATATCCTTAGGAATGCCGAAAGGGGAATATACATTCAGTTATTGATTCCCGCACTGCTGAGAAGACAGGTGATCGCCATATCACATGATATGGGACACATAAGAATGAGATATGACGGAGAAGATTATGAGACACTTTTTCTGGCCTGGCATACATAAGGATGTGAGCCAGTCGTTCCAATCATGTCACATTTGGCAACTAGCAGGGAAGCCTAATGAGCACATTAAGAAGGATCACTTACACCCAACTGAAAAAGAAAGGGATCCCTTCAGCAAGGTAATGAGCGACATTTTGGATCGATACCGAGAGGTAAGAAAGGCCATGAATATATGTTAACTTTGATGTGTCCAATGACACGATGCCCAGAAGCCACACCCGTGAGGAATATAAGTGCCAAAGTATTTATAGAGAAGTTACTACACTTTTTTAACAAGTTTGGTATTCCATAAATCATTCAGAGTGACAAATAAACAAATTTCCCTTCAAAATTGTTTCAGGACGTGATGAAACTGTTAGATGTGAGACAATAACTGTCTACTGCCTATCACCTCGAGAACCAAAATGCAATAGACAGATTTCATCAAACCCTGAATAGTATGTAAACAAAGTAATGCAATATACCAACAAATGAATGGGATACCTTTGATGCTATTTTAGGTACGCAATGCTTATCAAGAAATCATGGGTTGGAGCCTGAATGAAATGGTGTTTTGACAAGAAGAGGGCAGAAAAATGAAAAAAAATGAGAGGAAATGGATATAGAATCTGTCATGAATTTGAGAAAAAGGATTGGTGATATAAGAAAGTTTTCCTTGAAAACCTGAAAATACACCAAGAGAAAATTAATAAAGTGTTTGGTATGGAAAGTAAGAACAGATTTTTTGTGGTAGGACAACAGGTGTGGGTTTTCTTACTGATAAGGAGATTCCCTCTCATCAACAAAATCCAAGGACCATTCCAGATTTGAGATAAGATCAGTGACCGGATCTTAGTTATGGAAACACCAGGAAGAAGGAATAGTCAAAGAAAGGTACAGGGTAACTTATTGAAACCCTACTTTAGCGAAAACGTGATCGAAACTTCACATGTATGTATGGAGCTAACCATTCCAACCATGGAAGATGACAACGGATATTAGGCAGAGGCTGTAAGTAAAGTGGGAAATTCATCCCTCATTAGGAGCTTAGAAGAGAAATTAAGTACTTTGAACAAGTAGCAGCCAGAGTAATTAAGCCAATTGATTAAGACTTTCTCTGAAATTTTCTTAGACGTCACGAAACAAACCCACGTAACTAGGTATGAGATACACCTTAAGATCATGGAAAGACCATTCAAGCAACGCGCCTATCAACTGTCGCTATATCACTGAGAGATCCTGTGAAAAAAAAGTGGAGTATTTGTTGTAAAACAAATTAACTGGACAAAGATCTAGCCCTTATAGTTCTTCGTGTTTCCACGTGAGAAAAAAAAAAAACACGGATCCTTTATGATATATACGGACTGTCAAAAGTTGAATTCAATCAGTGTGGCTGACAATTATCCATTGCCACTCATAGACCAACTACTTGACAACATTAGACAAGCGAGGTTCGTCTCTAAGATCAACTTGCTAAGAGGCTATTGTAAGATCCCTTTGGACAATAATACCAAATTTTTATGAGCTTTTATAACCCCGTTTGGGTTATTTATATATACAATGATGCCATTTGGTCTAATGAACATACCCGCCACCTTCCAACAAGTGATGGATAACCTTCTATGATCGATCGAAGAGTATGCGTATATCTCAATGATATTGTGATATATTCATTAACCTTGGAAAAACATCTCCGAATCCCGGAGAAGGTATTTCAGAAGTTGCAGGAGAATATCTGACGATTAACCTAGAAAGGGTAATTCAGAAGTTGCGAGGAGAACATCTGACGATTAACCTAGAGAAGAACGAATTAGGAAAGGCAACAGTTTGGTACTTTGGATTTGAAGTCAGAGGAGGGCAAATCACACCGGTAGCTGCTAATATGAAGGAAAAAGGAAAGCATCGACACCCCCCCCCCTCCCCCCGAGAGTGAAGCAATTACAATGTTTTTTAGGAATGGCAGGATATTACAGACAGATTTTCCCGATATTTTTGGCTGTAGTTGCTCCCTTGACAGACTTGACTTGCCCACCAAAAATATTTTTTAATGACCAGAGAGTGCTAGAAATCCTTCAACAAGATAAAGGCCATTTTAACATCAAAAACAATACTGCAAAATCCAGATTTCAAAAAGAAATCCCTTATCCAAGTGGATGATTTAGACAGCTGAATTGGGGCTGTTCTATTGCAAAAAGACACTGGAGGAGTTCGTCACTCTGTCTGTTTTATGTCATCAAAGCTGAAGAAGCACCAATGGGCCTACTTGAAAGTTGAATGAGAACTGATAGCACTAATCATAGTGATACAAAGGATTAAAGTTAATGTAAATAGACCACAGAATGAAGAAATTATGGTTTACTCAGATTACAATCCTTTAAATTCGGTTATAAAGTGATGAATAATAATAAAAGGTTAACTAGATGGTCGCTATTTTTGCAAACATATTGCATGAATGTAATGCGTGTATCGGGTATAGAGAATGTGGTTGCATTTTATATATATCAGGCTTAATTGATGGATTCAGGCCTTGAATAAATAATTTTTTTTGAGGTGAGCTATCATATGAAGCTGGTCTAACATAAGAGGAGTTTATTTCATTCACATATTTCATATGTGTATCTAAATTATGCATAGCCAGCTCATAAGACAGGTCTCACTCACGTAGGATTAAGTAATGGTATAAAGATTACATAGGACTGTAGTCATCATTTAGTTGTATTTTCATTCAGTTTTGTATACGTAAATTTACGTTATTTTAAAGAATGACATATCTATTTCACTTACTTTGATAACAAAGTATAGTGTAATCTTGTTGAAAGGTATGCATGACAAACAAGAGGTATGAAAAACTAGGGATTGCATGATGTTTCTATGTGTTTGGAAAATGCATGAAGGTTCTCGACTAAATTTATTCTTTTTTTCTAATGTTACTAGAGCAGGTAGATGTAGTTAGCTGAGAGTATTACCATCATCCGGAGACGATAGAACAATTCCTGAAAGTGCCAGTTTACAGCAATGTTGGAAAATCTGATGGCCTGCTTCGAGAGTACTTGCTTGAATTCCCTGGTAGATTCCAAAATGACTTAGGACAGCATAAAAGAGAGATATCAATCCAGACCTTACGAAAGAGTCAACGTCGAACATTCCTCTCGCCAGTATTTATCCAGCAACTTAAGTGTTTTTTTCTCGAACGTGTGAAGTGCACTGGCACATTGGTGCTGTTTGGGGATTAATTTAAAAGAAGTGAAGTGTATTTGAGCATGTACATTTTATAATGAAAAATTTAATTTTTTGACTGGCTCTCTATGATGTTAAAATGCTAGGTCCACTATTTTCTTTTTCTTAACCGTTCTGTAACCTTGTAAGTGCACAAAGGTCGTATGAGTAAAACCTACTTATATGTAAAGGTTTTATTATTTTTTACTTTTCATTTGTTAAAGTTAAATTTTTTCATTAATTATCAAAATTATAAATTTTCATATTTTATTTTCTATTGAAACGTGATTGCATTGTTCTTAAAGTTTCATTTTGTTATAAGTCTAAGGTCCAGTTCAGATTTTAATTTTGATTGATCTACTTTTGGCATTGTTTATGAATATTTTCTTTTATAGCATATATATATATATATATATATTTGTAAAGGGTGTATTATTTCGATGAACGATAATTAATTCAATGAAATGCTCGTATTCCTGACTTAAACTGAAGATAGAGGTTGATTTAAGGGGACCGGCTGCCATGCCAGGAATTTTTTTTTTCATCATTCAAAATACATATTTTCCTATATGTCTCAAACATATATAATATCTTCAGAATGAAAAAAAATATAAATCATTATATATATATATATATATATATTAACATATATATTTATATACATATATATATATATATATATATATACATATATGTTTGTATATAAATATATATATATATATATATATATGTATATATATATATATATATCTATCTATCTATCTATATATATATATATATATATATACATAGGTATCCTCGACTATGGTCCGACCCCTATCCAGTCAGAGGTTGTTGTCCTTGTTTGACTTTACCTGGGGTCTAAACCCGAGGTTGTTGAGAGAATCCAGACATTAATATATAAAAAAATATATGGCCTCTATGAAAATATATATATATATATATATATACATATATATATATATATATATACACACATATATATATATATATATATATGTATATGTATATATATATATATATATATATGTATATATATATATATATGTATATATATATATTATATTATAAATATACACATATATATTATATATATATATATATATGTATATATATATATATATATAGGATATATACATTTATATATATATATATATATATATATATTATATATATATATATATATATAGATAGATATATATATATATATATATATATATATATATATATATATATATATATATATATATATTATATATATATATATATATATATATATATATATATATATGTATATATATATATATATATGTATATATATATCTGTATATATATCTAGTACTATATATATATATATATATATATATATATATATATATATATATATATATATATATATATATATATATATATATATATATATATATATATATTTTTATATATAAGCCATATATTTATGATACATTAACGTGTGGATTCTCTTATCGATATCAGAGTCAGATCTGCAGGCGAAATCAAGCAAAGACAACAGCTTCTGACTGGCCGTGGGTCGGACCCTTGTCTAGGATACATGTAGGAACAGTTACTTACCACTTGGCCACGAAAAAATGATAAAAGCCTTCCACAATTCTTCTGTACTTATACAGGGTGACACCAAAAAAAGGGACCATCACCAAAAAACGAATAACTTCCAAAATTTTATTTTTGATCGACACAAGACCTTAGCTACACTAGGTCAAGCCTGTGTAGCAGACATTTCCAAAGTTTTAGTTCTTTACAACAGAAACTCCTTGTTTCACTGGCACTCCAAAATGTGCCCCAAATGAACCTTCTGGCGCTGCAGTCACATTTTGATCCGGCGGGCGAAGTTCTCGATGACCCTCAATTATTCCTTCGTTGGGATCACTCTTATTGTTGCTGTGATTGCTGCCTTTCAGGTCAGAAATAGTCTGGAGGTTGCTTCTATATACCCTGTCCTTAAGGTATCCCCTGAGATAAAAATCTAGGGGGTTCAGGTCCGGTGAATGCAGCGACCACTCCGGGTGACACATGCTGCTTATCAGTCGGTTAGACAAACGCTGCTGTAGCCATGCCAATGATTCGTTTGAAGTGTGGGAGCTGGCACCATCCTGCTGGAACCACTGAAGACCCTGATGACTCCTCTTCATCGACCAAGGTGCTGTCCAGAACTTGCCAAGCACCTGGACATATCATTCGGTGTGGAATGTCACAGACCGGTTGTTGTCTTCCGCGAACCAGAATGGTACAATGATGCCTTTTTTGGAGATGGCGACCCAGGCAGAGCACTTCGCCAAGTGTAATGGCCTTTACAGAGAGTGCTCAGGCGGTGTGCCACCCCCAAAGATATTGTTCTTCGAGTTCACGTGACCTGACAACAGAAAATGTACCTCGTCCGAATACAAGACATTGTCAAGGAAGTCTGGCATAGCGTCAATCTTGTCGCAAAACCACTGGCACATGATCACTCGCTTCCTCATGTCGTCAGGTGTAATATTTGTTTAATCCATATCCTGTAAGGATACAGGTGGATATCTGCATTCAAAATTATCCACACAGAATACCGATTGATTCCAAGCCCCTGACTTCGCCGTCGCACAAACTCGCTTGGACTGCGTACAACAGAATTTCAGTGGTGTCCTTCATGATTTTGGTTGTCCAGAGTGCCATTGTTTCTCAGTGTCTTTATAATTGAAATTATGCACAGTCCCATGGGTTCTGAACTTGTTGACCCATCTGTACATCATTGAGTGGAGAGGAAATTATTGACACCTAAACCATTCTTTGAATTGCGATTGAGCTGCGAGGATAGTTTTTGACCAAAAATATGCCTAAACTATAAATGTCTTTCCCGCAGTAGTCCATGGCATCTCAAAGGTCAAATTTGGTGGACTTTTAGAACATTAATTTTTCTTGATGAATCAGAAAAATACAAGAATTTATTATTTTGTTCAAAAGTTATTGAAATTTAGGTGATGAATGTTTTCTTTTATGTCACCCTGTACTGGTTGAAATCAGGTTATTTATACCTAGAATTAAAATACACCCATCTTCACGATCCTAGCTAATTGGAATATTTGTGACTTGGCATTCAATCAATGATAAATTTTGCACATTTAGACGTGTATTTATTATTCAAATAAGTGTTTTATTCTTGATACAAGTCTGGATTCTTTTAACGACCTAATGATCAGAGCCCCAGGAAAAATCACCAAAAGATAACAGCTTCTGACTGGCTGGGAGTCAAACCCTGGTTCAGGATACTTATATGAACAGTGACTTAACAGTTTGCCACAAAGAAAGATATAAGTCAGAGACAATTCCTCTGAACTTTTACCTGTCGAATTCAGGTTTTTTTTTTTTTTTTTGTGCTTAGAATTGAAATCAACCCAACTTGACCATCGTAGCTAATTGGTATGTTTATGTCTTGGGTTTCGATTAATGATAAACTTTTGCACATTTGGAGGTGTTTTTCATATTCAAACCAACATATATATTTTTGATATATTAATGCCAGTATTCTCTTAACGACCTCAGGATAAGAGCCCCAGGCAAAATAACACAATGATAACAGCTTCTGACCGGACCAGAGTCGAACACTGGTCCAGGAATCCTGAGTGAACAGCGACTTACCACTTCGCCAAAAAGAAAGATAAAAGTCACTGACATTTATTCTATACTTATACCAATGAAATTCAGTTTTTTTGTACTTAGAATTGAAATCAAGCTATCTTCACCGTCGTACCTAATTGGTATGTTTGTGACTTGGTATTCGAATGATGATAACTTTTGCACATTTAGACGTGTTTTTCTCTTTCAATGATGATAAATTTTGCACATTTAGACGTGTTTATCTTATCCAAATAAGCCATAGATTTTGCATACATTAATGTCTGGATTCTTTTAACGAACTCAAGATCTGGGACCCAGGCAAAATCACACAATGACAATAACATCTGACCGGCTGGGAGTCAAACCCTGGTCCAGGAAACTTGTACGAACGTTAACTTAACTCTTGGCCATGAAGAAAGATAAAGGTCAATGACAGTTCTTTTGTACTTATACCTGTCGAATTCATATTTTTTGTTCTTGGAATTGAAATCAACCCATATAAACCATCGTAGCTAATTGGTATGCATATGATTTGGCATTAAATGATTGATAAATTAGGCACAAATACAGTATGTGTTTTTTCATATTCAAATAAGCCATATATTTTTTGTACATTAATGTCCGGATTTTCCTAACAACGCAGGGATCAGAGCTACAGGCAAAATCACACAAAAAGAACCGCTTTTTACTAGGTTGATTTAAAAAAAAAAATAAAAAAAAACGAACTCGACAGGTATAATTACAGAAGAATTGTCATTGACTTTTTAATTTTCTCATGGCCAAGTGATAAGTCACAGTTCATACTAGTTTCCTTGAAAAGGGTTGAACACCCAGGCAGTCAAAAGCTGTTGTCTTTGTGAGATTCCGGCTGGGGTTCTGATCCCGAGGTCTTTAGGAGAATTGAGCCTTTAATATATTTGGAATATATGGCTTATTTGAATAAGAAAAGCATGACTAAATGTGCAAAATTCATCATTAATCGTATGCCAAGTCAGAAACATACCAATTACCTACGATGGTGAAGAGGGGTTGATTTCCATTCAATGTACAAAGAACCTGAATTTTACATGTATAAGTACAGAAAAATTGTCATTGACATTTATCTTTCTGCGTGGCCAAGGTGTAAATCACTGTTCATACAGGTTTCCTGGACCAGTCTCCGACTCCCAGCCGGTCAGATGCTGTTTTTCTTTATAATATATAGCTTATTTGAATATGAAAAACATATCTATATGTGGAAAATTAATCATTAATCGAATGCCAAATCACAAATATACCAATTAGCTACGATGGTGAAGATATGTTGATTTGAATTATAAGTACAAAAAACCTGAATTCGACAGATATAAGTACAGATGAATTGTCATTGACTTTTCTCTTTCATTGTGGCCAAGTAGTAAGTCACTGTTCATACAAGTTTCCTGAACCAGGGTTCGACCTCCCACCGGTCAAAAACGGCTTTCTTGGTGTGATTTCGTTAAGAAAATCCAGACATTATTGTATCAAAAATACATGGCCTATTTGAGAATATAAAACACGTTTTAATATCAATATATATATATATATATATATATATATATATATATATATATATATTTACCATGTTGCTACCGTGGTTCTATTACTCTGGAAAATATAAATACTGATGACGTGTAAGAAGTAAAATACATGACTTATTTAGAACAATATCTAAATGAGATCTCAATCGCTTGTGTGAAAACAATCTGTCCATCGCACGTCAATTATATTCGACAGAAATTTTCAAGCATCTAGTGGAATGGAAATTTGTGGCCCGAGCCTTTGGCGATGCCCAGAAGGATATTTTAAAAGTCTTTCTAGTATACAGTAGGAGTAAGAAGCAGGTATGCAATGTTACCTTGCTTATTCAAGGATTTTCGTTCAATATTATATCTAGAATTATATCTTTGACATTTTATGATAATAGGATTTCCAAGGCATCAACTACCCGTTTAGATACTACCACTAGAGAATCCTTGAATCCTTTAACTGGCCAGACAGTACTTTATTTGATCCTTCTCTCTGGTTACATTTTATTTTCGCTTTGCGCACACATCAACCGAATGGTCTGTTATATTCTCTTCTGTCCTTGTGGAGGATTAATTTTGATTTATTTCCATTTTTGTTTTTTTTTGCAAAATCCTGAGAGAGAGAGAGAGAGAGAGAGAGAGAGAGAGAGAGAGAGAGAGAGAGAGAGAGAGAGAGAGAGAGAGAGAGAGAGAGAGAGAGAGGTAGTTAGTGTATCGATTGTTTATTGTGACAAAGACTTAGTGTAAATGACGTCGGTTGTCTACCTTTAGCTAGGTTGAGACAGTAGTAAATGTTTTTTTTTTTTTTGATTGATTGCGACTTGAGGCAGTTTTGTGATTTGAGTGCTAGATTTACCATTAATTTTCTTTTTACCAGCGTTGGAAGTGATTGTTTATTTTTGAGTAAGTACAATTTATTTGTATTTGCCTGGTGTGATTGTGAATGATAGGAACAATTTATCACTTATCTTTGATTATAGTGCGATAGTTTAGTTAGTTATGATTGTTCGTAAGTGTTTTTCTTTTTTCATTTTTCAAGCCGTAATTCCTCCTTTGGAGAGATTTTGGTTACGTGGAATTGATTGTTGACGACCAGGCTAATAACAAAAAAGTTGATACTGCTACTCTGATTTAGATAATTGTTGATGACTTGGACAGAATGAAATTCCGATTGTTGAAGATGATGATAATCATGATGATGAGGATAATAATAACCACGACCCCAACCAGGGAAGTAGTTGTGGCAAATTGCTACCCAGTGGACTGTTGACCACAATGCTGTGATAGTGGGTAGCAAAAGACAGTTGCCAGTGCGTGGACGACTGTGTTGATGTGGAGAAAATATATATATGTTTTTGTGTTTTGAAGTTTGGGTTGGGGTAATTTTAAGTTTAAGTTTTGTTAGTGTTTAGTTTTAAGCTTTATCTATTTTGAGGGTTTATTTGATTGTGGAAGGATTTTTTGTGTTAGTTATTTTAGTTTTAATGAAAATAGTATTAAAGTTATGGACTGTTTTTATTTTTCTTCTGTGTAAGAGTCCAGTTGATAACGTAATGGGAAAGTTTGTGCTGAGGAAACATTTGTCAGTTAGAGTGATTCAAGAGTGTTGGGTTTGTTCTTGTGACATCCCTCCACATCCTCACACACCTGACATCACTGAGATTCTTTTTCCACCAATAGTTTACTTTACTGTCATTGTTCCGAGGTAATTTTCCTCTTAGTAAGGGTAGAAGAGACTCTTTACCTTAGGTAAGTAGCTCTTCTTGGAGAAGGACACTCCAAAAGCAAGCCATTGTTCACTAGTCTTGGGTAGTAGCGTAGCCTCTGTACCATGGTCATCCACTCTCTAGGGTTAGAATTCTCTTGATTGATGGTACACTAGGGCACACTGCCCTTTCTTATTTCTCTTGTCTTGTTAAAGTTGTTTATAATTTATATAGGGGATCTTTAGTTTTATGTTACTTCTGCCCTTGTAATGTTTTATTTTTCCTTGTTTCCTTTCCTCACTGGGTTTTTTTTCTCACTGTTGAAGCTAGGGTTGTAACTTACCAAGTAATATCAACAACAATAATAATAATAATAATAATAATAATAATAATAATAATAATAATAATAATAATAATAATAACAATAATAATAATAAAAATAATAATAATAATAATAATAATAATAATAATAATAATAATAATAATAATAATAATAATAATAAATTTTAAATCCATATAATAATTTCACTTATTATTTGAAGATGATTCAAAATTCAAAAAATCATTGAGATCTAATTATATTCCCATATATATATATATATATATATATATATATATATATATATATATATATATATATATATATATATATATATATATATATATATATATGTATATATATATATATATATATATATATATATATATATATATATATATATATATATATATCAATAACCACTTAAAAATAATTATATAATACCTCAGAAGTCTTATTTTGAGGTTAATTAAATAAGAGTATATATTATTTGCATTCAGAATTTGAAGAGGTAAATGTGTTACATAAGCTATATTTTCAATAATCTCAGAGACTTCTGTTGCGTTTATCATTCATTTGAGATTGTGTTGATATTTCTTTAGGTAATTCTAAAGTAATTCATTTATAGAGAGAGAGAGAATCGAGCAACTGGAAATTATATAAAGTTTTTGAATTAAGCAATTATAATATTATCCATTATAACGCTGTAACATTACCTTTGTAACATGAGCTATTTTAGACTTTTTGCTTCAGAAGTTTTGACGTTTTTTCTAGGAAAATTTCTGACTTTGGACGAAGTTTGTAATAATTACTCTAACAGCTGTAAAGGAAAAGACGCAGAGAAGAGTGAAAAGGTTGGTATTCATGTATCTTGTGAAGAGATGAAAATTGGGATTAGGTATGCTAATTATTCATAGTTAAACAAATGCTTACCAATACAACTGTTTATTATTATTATTATTATTATTATTATTATTATTATATTATTATTATTATTATTATTATTATTTTTATTATTATCATTATTATTATTATTGTTATTATTACTAGTTAAGCTATAACTCTAGTTGGAAAAGCAAGAGGCGGAAAACCTAAGTGCTCGAACAGGTAAAATAGCCCAGTAAGGAAAGGAAATAAGAAAATAGATAGTCGATATAAGAAGTAATGAATATCAAAATAAAATATTAAAAAAAACATTAACAAAATTAAAGCAGATATTTAATATATATAAAAAATAAAAGGACTTATGTAAAATGGTTCTATATAAATAAACTTGCTGCGAGTTTGAACTTTTTGAAGTTCTACTGATTCAACTACCTGATTAAAAAGACCATTCCACCACTTGGTCATTTAGAATAAAACTTCTAGAGTACTGTGTATTATTGAGGCTAACGATGGAGAAGGCCTGACTTTTAGAAATAACCGCATACCTAGTAAATCGAACATGATGGAACTGTCCGGGTAGATCTTGATGTAAAGGACCGTCAGATTTATGAAGAAACACGCATAATGAACTAATTTAACGACAGTGCCAGAGATTAATATCTACACCAGGAATAAGAAATTTAATAGACCGTAAGTTCCTGTTCAACAAATCAAGATGAGAATCAGCAGCTGATGACCGGACTAGAGAACAATATTCGAAACAAGGTGAAATGAAAAATTCGAAACACTTCTTCAGAAAAGATTGATTACCAAAAGTCTTGAAAAACTTTCTCAATAATCCAAGTTTTTGTTCAATTGAAGTAGACACAGACCTAATATATTTCTCAAATGTAAATTTGCTGTCGAGAATCAAAACCTAAAATTTCAAAACAGTCATAAAAAAAAAAAAAAAAAAAAATTATCATGACTGAGATCCGGATGTTGAGAAGCCCCTCTACTTGACCTACTTACAATCATACTTGGAGTTTTGTTAGGATTAAACTTCAATCCACATGAATTCCACCTTGTACTAATTTAGGGTAGATCTCTATTAAGGGATTCAGCAATCCAAGATCAACATTCAGGAGATGGAATTTAACCAAAAAGAGTAGCACCATCTCCATATACAGCAAGCTTGTTTTTTAAACCAATCCACAATCATGTGTATATGGTATGAAAAGTAATGGCCCAAAAACACTACCCTGAGGAACACCAGATATCTCATTCCTATACTCTCTATGGTGACAATCAACAAGAACTCTTTATAGTCTATTACTTAAAAATACAATAATAATGCTAAGAAACAACTCGCTCCCAACTGTTTGACATTGAATACAAAGGCCTCATGATTAACACGGTTAAAGGCAACACCAAATTCTATGCCAATCATACTCACTTCCTGACCACAATAAAGGGATAACTGTACAGCATTTGAGATTGTAAGAAGGGTATCTCATGCTCCAAGGCCTTTACAAAAAGCAAATCGCAAACTAGGGAACAGATGATTACCTTCAGAAAACTTAATAAGACGTTTCGACAAAAGAAGTTCAAAAACTTCAGATATGGGAGTTATGGAAATTATGTGGTAATCACTTGGACTTGAGCTACCACAAACACATTTTCATAGTGGAGTAACAAAACATATTCTCTAACAAGTGCTAAAAGCTCCTCTTCTTGATAACATGCTCAAAATAGCAGATAACTTGGGAGCTATGAAATCTACAGTCTTCAGAAAAAAAAAAAATACCATTTGTTTCTACACCTCCATGAGCATTAAGGTCAATCAAGTCAGCTTCAATTTCACAAGATCGAAAAGCTAAACTAGTTAGTTTACCTTCATGAAAACTGGAATAAGGATGTTCAAGGTTCTCATTACTCTAATTGCTGTAAACACATATGCCAAAAGGGTTAACCTATCTTTTGGATAATAAGTGACATAGCTATCTTGTTTAAGTAAAGGAGGAAAGTCTGCATCAACACCAGAAAGTGCATATTTAGGGGAGTCCACCACTTATGCGCTTGGGTTGTACCAAAAGAGGATTTCTGTTATGGTTAAATTGTATTCTTTTTCAGTTGAAGCATGAAGTGTCTGAGCAGAAGCTCTAAGCTGTGTATAGTTATTCCAGGTCATATCTGATCTGTTACCCTTCCAAAGAGAAATTAAGTCGCCACCAAAGACAATAGAAGCCTTTCTATCCTCTTCTTGTATCTTAGCCATGAGGGTAGGAAGACGATCGGAGATAGTCATGTATGTCAGGATTCCGGTAGATCGACCATAAATAGAAGTTTTTATGCCTGCCACAAACTTTTATTACTTGAATCTTATGATATCCACATTCATATCATAACTTATGACAAGCAGGGTACTCAGTCTTAATTTACACCTTCATTTCCCTGGTCTTAAGCATGGCATCACGTTCCATCATCATTGGCTTCAAAAAACCAGTTATAATGAGCTCAGACGAGTGCCTTGTAAGTTTGGTATAAAGTTTGACCAATTCCTTATGACAAAAAAATGATTGGAATCGATTTTTTTGAAAACTAACTACCTTTCAATAAAAGCATTTAAAATTGAAAACAGCAATATTGAAACAGAAAAGGAAAGTTAAAAGTATAATCTCGTTTAGAGTAGGTGAACTCTATCGAGTGTTTAATAAAACGATGTAAAACGAAAACGAATGATTTTTATTTTTTTTTATGAAAAGTCTTCTGCACTTGGTACTCTATTGCTTGAGATTTATTCCATTGTTCTATATTTTCTGGAGACTTGGGGAGAGGAAAAATCTATAGTATTTAATCATGATCTATCTAAAGAATAAAAAAAAAATGATTCGTTCAATTACTGAAAATCCGTGTGAATCAAAATTCCAACAAAAAAAAAAAAAAATAAAAAAAGTGTATCCAGATTCCTGTGAACATGCAACTGAAACCATCAAAAACGAAAACTAATAAGTTGCAATGATAATGACAAGAACTTGATTATATATGGATTTTCAAAATTAAATATATGCGTCTTTTTACATGCAAATCAATCTTAAAACTCACACATGATAAAATAAATTGGAATGATATCACGAGATATCACAAGTGAACATAACTGATTAAAACTTTAGTGGCATTTACAATCTTCCGTAATCTCTCGTCTAAGCTGCAATTCTGAATTGTAGTTCGTGAAAAATTTTTGGGAGTATTTTTCATCTCTCTCTCTGAGGATTGAAGGAAGACCTTTCGGACGGAACTATTTCCCCCCCTTTAATGAGGAAAGGAAGTGGTTGGGAGGTATCAAGGGTGTTATATTCAATGAAAATCTAAATAGAAGGGCCATGAATGTCTGGTGGTTTATCAACAGGTGTCCATTTACAAAACCATCATTACTATCCTCCCTCCAGTTGAAGTAGCTATCCTGGTATGTACATAGCCTACATAGTATGGCGGCATTGCGTTGCTGACCATTTTTCCCCGACATTTTATCTTAAGTCTATTGGTTTTATTAGTCATTTTGTATGTATTTCAGCACATATTGATTTTGTTATTATTATCATTGTTAAGTTTTTTTATGTAAAATAAAATTTTGGTATTGCTTTTAATTCTTTGCCTGTCTGGAGACATTAAGCAAAATCTGGAACCATTACTTACTAGACTTAGCCAACATCGTCTTCTGTATTGCAATATTAGGAGACTGCATGCCAACATTCAGAACATTACAGTGGCACCCAGACAGTATGATATTCTTTTATGTTAGAAAATATTGTTTTGTTTTTTAAATGAGGCACTCATTTATGCTTCTTATTTCAAGTTTGAAACTGGCCATTCCCTGCTTTTCCTAAGTCCTACTAAGAATGTGGATGTTATGAAATTCAGGCAGTAAAGGTTATTATTGCGAAGGTACAAGAAGATGATAGAAGAGCCTCTTTTGTTCTTGTTGGTAATTTGAACGCTCACTATATGGAGTGGCTAAATTCTATGAGGGAATCAAAAGTGATGCTACTCACAGGTCTAGTAAGTGCTTGGTCTTGCTATATACTGTCTCCCCATGTGTTATGATACGCATGGTTGGTTCTCCAGTTTAGTAATGTGATCATGTATGATTTCATTACTAGTTAAATCTGAGCAGCCTGTCCCTGATCTCTTATAGTCATATAAGATCTATAAAAAAAAGGAATTTGGAATTCGTACACCAGTGTTGACCCTGTGGTTATTTTTATCGACCATTTGGTCAACATAATTGGTAGGCATATCCTTTTTAGTGTTCTAAAGTATAGATACAAACACAAACTATATTCCCTACCTATTATGTGTCTACCATCTTTGGAAGGGTAACACATCATATTTTATTTAGAATAATTATTCTGAGTTAAAAGAGTTTATTCTTCGACTGAAAAGGAATACAATGAAAAAAAACCTGGCTTGGTACATTCAAAGGACAAGTTTTTGGGCTACCTTTAAATCTGTACTCCTTGGTCTAGACGCCTACGTTCCTTCTTTACTTAAACCAGATGACTCTGTCACTCATTACCCAAAGGAAAGGGCAACTCTTCTTTCTGATATGTATGACATAAAGCCGAGAGATGAGAGACTCGATCTTCCTCATTTACGTTTTTCTGAGACAAAACTAATTAGTTAAGCTTTTTGGTCCTTTGAAATGAAAACACTGCTGATATACCTTGATGCCTATGGATTTGTTGATGCAAATTATATTTTTCCTTTTTTTTTTTTTTTTTTTTTTTTTTTTTTTTTTTTTTTTTTAATATAGCCTTCCCATTTCATGGTTCCTAGGTTATCTGTTGTATTCCTCAAGTTAGCAAGAAGTTCATTGTTAGAGAATTGGTAATGTTTCTCCATTATGTAAATGTGTTTCCATATTCCCATACTGTCTGAAGTTTTTTTATGTCTTTTAGACACTGAAGTTAGTATTGGAAGGTGATATCTGGTACTCCTCAGGGTAGTGTTATTGTCCCATTACTTTTCATACAATATACACATGCGGTTTGACATAGAAAACAAGCCCATTGCATATGCAGAGGATGATACTCACTCTACTCTGTTTCAATCTTCCGAATATAATAATAATAATAACAAAAATAATAATAATAATAATAATAATAATAATAATAATAATAATAATAATAATAATAATAATAACAATAATAATAATAATTATTATTATTATTATTATTATTATTATTATTATTATTATTATTATTATTATTATTGTGGTTTTTGCCGTTGTTGATGGTGTTATAATTATTATTATTATTATTATTATTATTATCATTATTATTATTATTATTATTGTTATTATTATTATCATTATTATCATTATTATTATTATTATTATTATTATTATTATTATTATTATTATTATTATTACTATTGTTATTATTATTACAACAAATTAAGTGAGGGACTTTATATGAAAAGCCAAATTTATCTCACCAAACCTGAAGAAGAGTCATTCCTTAACCATAGATTTTGTAGAGAGAGTGTTGTTGCGGGAGAGACCCTGATATTTTCAGCGGTGGAGTCTATAACTCGTATACCAATAAATATATAATAATAAAATTTTAAATGATTATTTATATATACATGTACTCTGTTTCTGCCCATTTTCATATCCATACCAACTATGAGCTTGGCCTGCCGGTCACTTTTGTTCGTAAGTGACGATTTTTAGCTAACAAACCAGTGAAGAGGAGGAAACTACTCATAGAGTTTTACAGATAACAAAACTATTTTCACAGTGTGTGATGGGTGTTATATGGACTATATTCATACAAATTTTTGTATTGATACATGCTATAAAAAAGTCACAGTTGCTATTTTAGGAAATCAACTGTAGGCCAATTTTAGGCAGCACCGTAAATTACCTTTTGAATACTTCACATATCTGAATTAAATTTTCAGGGATTTATGGGATTGATATTTACATTGTCCATCCAATTTTCATGGTGATATCTGCCATAAAAAAACGACAGCAAACGTTTATTTTCATATGGGTTGAATGCTTATTTTTGGTGGTGGAGTGAAATGCTCTTGGAATAATTCTTTTGATATTTTAGGCGGATGGGTCAATAACTCCTATACCAATAAATATATTCAAATGAAATTTGGAGATATTATTTAGATAGGGTTAAAGGCGATGGACAAACTGTCTGTTTGGCTTTTACTCCTGATGCCTGTCGGTTGATCTTACTAGAATTAGCATGGTCCATCAGGGTTCACTTGCTCTAGTTATATAGACACATTGAATCACAAGGAACTGGCTATCCTTTGATGTATATAGCCAATAAATCCTCTATTGGTTATGTCAGTCATGGAAAGAGAAGATGAAAGAATGGCCCTCAGTTCCAGGCGTAGCGGGGTGCTAAGAATATCCCGGTTTATAAATACTAAAGAGAAACTGAAAAAAGGCAATTGGAATTCTAGAACCATTAATCAGACTGAGAAGTTAGAGCAAGTTGAGAGTAAATATATGAAATCTAATTTTGATATCTTGGCCCTAAGTGAAACACGTTGTAAGGGGACTAGTAAGGAAACTTTAGACCACGGCAATATATATATCTACTCAGGAAGATCAGATGGACTAGGATGAGAAGGAGCAAGAATGATGATGATACCAAGATCCGAAAAGACATTAACTATAAGGAGAGCTGTAAATAGTATATTGCTAGTAGCAAAGTTCAAATCAACGCAGTGCAACATGAGTATTATGGCTTGTTATGCCTAGACAAATGATTCTCCTGAAGAAAGGAAAGATAAATACTATGAAGAGCTGCTGAGTGTAATAATTGAGATCCCAGAGAGAAATGTGAAAATTGTGATTGGCGACTTCAATGCTAAAGTTAGAAGGAATAATCAAGGGATAGCAAATGTGATGGGTATCGAAGATCTTGGCGAAGTTGTAAATGTAAATGAACCACATTTCATAAGTTTCTGTTCAGCAAACAAACTTGTCATTAGAGGTACTCTTTTTCAACACCAGAACATCCACAAGTATACAGGGACTTCCCTGAGTGGCAATTAAAAAAAAATAATTGATC
>NC_090733.1:34276152-34278652 GCF_036898095.1 Palaemon carinicauda
AAATCCATCAAGGGAGCGACTAAAACCGAGAAGAGCGAGCAAAAATGTCAGTAGAATCCTGCTATCCCTAAAAAATGTTGAAACTGCTCCTCGTCGTGGGGGAGTGATGATTTCCTTATTCCTTTGACGTTAGTGGCTACCGGGGCAATTGGTCCTTGTACTACTTCAAATCCCAAGTACCGAACTGTTACCTTTCCAAAATCGCTCTTCTCCAGGTTAATTGTCAGGTATGCTCCTCGCAGGTTTTGAAATAGCTTCTTCAAGATACAGAGATGTTCTTCCCAGGTCAATGAATATCCCAAAATATCATCGAGATATATGCCTACTCCTTCTGTCGATCCTAGAAGGCTATATATCATTCGATGAAAAGTAGTAAAGTCATTCATTAGAGTAAGTAGACCAAATGGCATGACTGTGTATTTATATACCCTGAACGGGGTTATGAAATTGGATAACAATTATGCATTGTCGTCCTAAGGAATTTGATAATAGCCTATTAACATGTCCATTTTTGAAGACTAACTTTGCTTGTCCGATATTATCAAGTAGTTGGTTGATGAGCGGCAATGGATAAGTATCGGCTAAGCTGATCAAACTCAATGTTCGGTAGTCTGTACACATCATGAAAGATCCGCCCGCTTTTTTCACGATTACGCATGGAGAACTGTAAGGGCTCTAGAACTTTGTTTGGCTAATCTGTTTTGTAACAAATACTTCACTTCTTTTCTCATTTTTTCTTGGTGATACTGCGACGGTCGATATGGGTGTTGTTTAAATGGTCTTTCCATTGTTTTGAGGTGAATCTCAAGCTTTTTCAGGTTTACTGGTTTCGGGATTGGTGACAATTTCAGGAAAATTTGTAAAAACTTGTAATTAATCGGCTTAATTCCTCTTGTCACACCTGGTTCAAATAAGTTAGTTTCTCCTGCAAGTTGTGAATGATAGACAAATTATTCACTTTGCTCAACAAACCTATCTCATATCCATTGTCATCTCCTGTGATTGGTACGGTTTGCACCATACTCACCTGTGAAGCTTCGGTTTCATTTTCCCTTAAGTAGGGATTCAGCAGGTTAACATGTGCTTTCCTTTGACTTTTCTTTCTTCCTGTGCTTTCGATAACATAGGTCTGGTTACTGATCTCCTCAAAATCTTGAATGGTCTTTGGAACTTATTGGTAAGTAGGAATCTCTCTCTGGCAAGAAAACCAACACCGGTTGTCCTTACTTTTCGTAATTAACCCTTTCTTCACTTTTTCTCGACTCGTTTTAAGGTTTTCTTAGGAAAATTTCCTTATCTCGCCGATCTTTTTCTCAAATTATTGATATATTTTCCATCCATATCCTCCAGGTCTTTCCCTTTTTCAGATATCATTTAAATCAGTCCTAGCACCTCTCGTCCAAATACCATTTAATTCGGGCTACATCCCATGCTTTATTGATGAGCATTACGTACCTCAAATAACATTAGCGGTAGTCCGATATCCCATTCATTCCCCATTTCATTGCAGAACTTCGTTTATATACTTTTCAGATTTTGATTAAACCTCTCAAATTCACCTAGGATCTCCGGATGATAATCAGTTGATAGTTGTTGTTTCAAATCAAACAGTTCATTACGTCCTGGAACAGTTTTGTCAGGAAATTCGTCCCTCGGTCACTTTGAACGGTTTCCGGAAAAACAAATTTAGTAAAAGAGTCTAATAACTTCTCTGCTACTATTTTGGTACTAACATTCCTTACTGGTAAGGCTTCTGGGTATCTCATCACTGGACACCACAAGGTTAACATATATTCTTGACCTTTTTTCGTCCTTGGTAAAGGTCCCATAATATCGATAATTACCTTACTGAAGGGTTCTCCTCACGCTTTTATCGGTTGTAAGGGAGAGTTCTTCTGCACTTGTTCGGCTTTCCCGCCATTTGATACACGTGACATGCACGGCAAAACTGGCTCATGCCTCATGCATGCCACGACAAAAAAAAATCTTTCATAATCTTCTCCGGTGTCTTCGTTATCCCCATATATCCCGTCTAGTGTACTACGGGGATCACCTGTCTTCTCAACAGTGTGGGAATCTATATCTGATGATATATCCCTCATTCAGCACACCTAAGGATATAAGCAGGTCTATTTATCCTCATAACCAACCCATCCTTAAGATAATAACAGGATGGAGACAGCTGTGCCTCCATCTCATCCACCACAAGGTACAATAACTCTGTTAATGTCGCATCCTTCCGTTGTAATCATATCCTCCTTTTCCTAGTCACTTGTCCTACTTTCAACGTTGAGTTTTCTATTTTGTTTAGGTCAATTTCTCCTTTTTCCTATTGTCCACTTGTGTTTCGTACTTTTTGACTCGGGCTTACTCCGGAGTTCTATTCTTGCGTACTATCAAGGGAATCCTCTTCTTCGGAAAACTAATTGTCCAAGTTTATTGCTCCTTTGATTTCTTTGTCTTTTTCAGTTGCCACTTTCTTCACCATACTCCTAGTCAT
>NC_090733.1:34301152-34306152 GCF_036898095.1 Palaemon carinicauda
AATATTAACATTATTTTTTTGTATATTTATTGCTGCTTTTGTTTGCAGCGTCAAACCTCGCTGCTTTGATGGAATATATGAACACCACAGAGGAAGAGTGTTTGACTTCACCCTTAGTAAAACGCCGATATTCAGAACGTAGCTGCACTGCTGGTGCAGTGTTCTACAGTTTGACGAATACTCCAGCCTGGGTCAAGTAACGCCAGCGTGGGACAAGTGGACTTCGTCAGCCTTGTGTCTGCAAGGATCGTCTGTTGTGGCCTCTATCATCTGTCACCATGTCGTCCATTTCAAGAGCTTCAGCAAAGACCAGCCAGTCGGCACTACGTGTGTGCTTGCTTGAGGCGCAAGCAAAGCTTAAGCAAGCGGAGGAAGCAAAACAGTTAGAAGAAGAGGAATTGGCTTTGGAAATGCAAGCCAAAGCACTTGCAGCTGAAGCTGAAATGCAAGCCAAAGCACTTGCAGCTGAAGCTGAAATGCAAGCCAAAACACTTGAAATTGAAATGCAAGCCAAAGCAATTGCAGCTAAACGCAAGAGCCAAGAAGAGATTAACGGCCTGAAGTTAGACTGTGATAAACTACAGGTAGAGTATGAAATACTGTCTGAAGTTGGAACTTCATATGCTGGTTCCGCTGCTAGTAATGCTTCACAACGGGAGAAGAGGGACTCATCAGTTCAGTTGGATGTCAAAGGGATTGAGCAGTGGAGAAGTGATGTAAATTCTCACTATGAGAGTGGGAGAATCAGCAGGGTTCATGAAGCAGATGTGAATCCTACAAACGTCCACAGTGTGACATATGACCTGAAGGGTCTTGAACATCATTCAACTCCATTGGCCCCAGATGCGACGCCTTTTGTGCCAAGACGTGTTCCCTTAACTCGAGATGTATCAAAAGCAGATCTGCAAACTTCTGAAATAGTAAAGGCTCTTGATTGTACACTAGCTAGTCAGCAAGAACTAACACGACGAATGCAGCTGCCACAGATGAAGCTGGAGCGTTTCAGCGGAGACTTGACCAAATTCTCCATGTTTAAGAATTCTTTCACCTGGATTGTGGAGTGTAATACCGACGACCCTGCACGAAGGCTAACTCACCTATACAACTGTTTAGATGGTACTCCCAAGAACCTGATTGAGAACTGTTTCCATCTACCCACTGACATTGGGTATGATTGTGCATGGGAGATATTGTGTCGTAAATACAAGAATGACAATGACCTGTCAGATGCTTATGTCAAGAAGCTATTTGATTGGAAGGAGATTAATGCAGGTGATATTGATGGCCTGGAAAATTATGCTGCATGTTTGAAGACAGTTAAGGCAGCACTTGGTAATAACTACCATCGAATAGAGCTTCAAGAAACAATGAAGAAGATTGTTAAAAAGCTCCCATACCAACTGAGAGTGAGATGGGTAGCGAAATGCGAGGAACATAAGTTCAAGCTTCCAGCTCTAATAGAGTACATTGAGAAACAGGCATGTATTGCTAAGCATCTCTCTTATTATGAGTGCGACCGTCATACCCCGAAGCCTACTGAGAAGCCATCCAAGCCTGTCAGGCCTAAGACCTTACCTGTGCACCACACGGCTTCACCAGCTAGAGGGAAATGGTGTCCCTTCTGCACTAGGGAGGACCATGAACTTAAAGAGTGCTTCAAATTTGAGAGGTTGAAGCTTCCAGATCGCTGGGAGGTGATAAAGAAGGCAAGATACTGCTCCAGGTGTCTTAATGGTGAACATTCATATGCAAAATGTGAAGATGCATCCATCTGTGAAAAGTGTGGATCTCACAAGCACCATACCATGCTGCATAGTCCACCTAAGACTGCAAGCAATACAGGTGCGGCCCATGTGGGAGGCAAAAGTGCTATCGGGGGCGGTGAGAAGGCAGTTGGTGCTACAGAAGGTGGCGCAACTGCTACAGCTGGCAAGAGTGCTGCAGCCCCAAATGTGCAACCTATGTTCTCAGTGTGCGCAAGCCAGTTACCTAAGGGAAGAACAATGCTGAAGATCTTACCTGTTCTCGTAAATGGCCTCCATGCAACCTATGGATTCATCGACAGTGGAGCTGCCCCAACATTGGCAGCAAGAAGCCTGATATACCGAATGGGTCTCAAAGGAAGACCATGTAACCAGATCATGGCAACTGAAGCAGGGACTTTCACTTGTAAGGAAGTTCTGTCCCTACACATTGGTAATATTAATACTGATGAAGGAGAGCATGTGACCGACGTGTTCGTGGCTGACAAGATCATTGTGTCTATGGACCATGCCAAGCGTCAAGAATGGCTGACCAAGTGGCCACATCTGAGTGACCTGGAAGTAGAAAGTCTACCTGAAGATCATTGTCAAGTAGAGCTGATCATTGGGCTAGACACGGCATTGAACAGAGTGATTCTAGACCAGCGACATGGGCTGAAGGACGAGCCATCTGCCTACCTGACCAGGCTAGGGTGGGTTGTTTTCGGCCCAACAGGACCTAGATCGCCTTCAGGTCCTGCCCTTCTGTTCCATGTGTTCACTGTGGATGATACAACAGAACTTCTGCAACGCAACTTCAACCAAGACTTTTGGGAGAAAGAGACACTCTCAAAGATAGAAGATTCTTTTGAACACAAGAGATTCCTGTCTTTGCTGGACGAAACTGTTGTCCTGACAGATGGCAAGTATGTTGCTCGCTTACCCTTTAGTGACACTGAGCCTCTACCTAATAACCGTGCCATGGCAGAACGTAGGGCTCACTCCTTGAAGAAGAAATTTGAGGCAAATGAAACGTACAAGACTAAATACGTTGAACAAGTAGAGAAGTACCTTTTGAAAGGGTACGCTGAGCTTGTCCCAGTCGACAAGCTGAATCGCAGTGATGGCCGTGTGAACTACATGGCGCACCATGGGGTCAAACACCCTACCAAGGACAAGCTTAGGGTTGTCTTTGACCTTAAGGCTAAGCATGCTGGGACCTCACTCAATGACCACCTCATGCAGGGACCAGATCTCAGAAGTAGTCTTGCTGGAGTGCTGCTGCGCTTCAGGGAAGGACAACATGCTGTTACTGCGGACATACAAGAAATGTTCCATCAAGTCAAGGTGCCAGAAGACGAGAGGCACTCTTTACGCTTCCTGTGGTGGCCAGGTGGAGACACCAATCAAGCTATTCAAGAGATCAGGATGACTTCACATGTGTTTGGAGCGCGATCGTCCCCAAGTGTAGTCAACTTCTGCCTCAGACAGGCAGCACTGGACTATGGTGACAAGTATGGTGAAGACGCTTGCCATGCCATACGACGCAACTTCTACGTTGACAACTTGTTGAAGTCAATGGACAGCGAGGAAGACTGTATCCAATTGACAAAAGACCTCATTGGACTCTGTGCTGATGGAGGATTCCGGCTGAACCAGTGGACATCTAGCAACAAGTGCATTCTCGCTGCCGTGCCTGAAGGGGAGAGAGATAAATCAGTGGCTACATTGGACCTCAGTAAGGACGAGCTGCCTACGGAGCGCGCTTTGGGTATCCACTGGGACATGAGCAGTGATGAGTTCACCTTCAAGATCAACCTGAAGGAGAAGCCTAGGACACGAAGAGGAGTTCTCTCTGTAGTGGCTTCCTTGTATGATCCACTTGGTTTTGTCGCACCTTTCACCCTGAAAGGGAAGATGTTACTACAAGAACTGTGTCGTCGCAACTTACCTTGGGATGAAGAAATGAACAACGACGAAGCAAATCGCTGGAGCAGATGGACTTCCCAGCTTCAGTGTCTAGGAGACTTCAAGATCAGAAGAAGCCTGGTGCCTCCAGACTTTGGGGAGGTATCATCGTACTAACTTCACCATTTTGTGGACGCAAGCCAGGCAGGATATGGTGTGGCCACGTATCTGCGCACGGTAAGCAAGAATAACCAAGTGAACAGTACACTGGTTATGGGTCGAGCTCGTGTAGCTCCCCTCAAAAGACCGAGTATTCCACGAATGGAATTGACTGCTGCTGCTGTGGCAGCTCAACTTGATTGCAAGATCAGGTCAGAACTCGATTTGGAGTTGTGTGACTCAGTGTTCTGGACCGACAGAACGTCTGTCCTGAAGTACATCCGTAACCTGTCTGCAAGATACCACACGTTTGTGAACAACCGTGTGAACCTCATCCGCGACCTCAGTGACATCACCGCTTGGAGGTATGTGAACACCTCTGCGAACCCTGCAGACCTGGCCTCTCGGGGCCTTGATGTGGACAGCTTGCTGGAGTCGTCGCTGTGGCTGACAGGACCAGAGTTCCTGTGTCAAGAGCAGGACAGTTGGCCAGCTCTTTCTGACGATGTTAAGCGAGCAGAACTAGATGGATATCCAGAAGTTAAGCAGTCTGCACCCATCTTCAGTATGGTGGTGCCGGAACCAATCATAGTGGAGAAGATTGCTGCCAAGTTCTCTTCATGGACCAAGATAGTGCGAATCATCGCTCGACTGAGGCGATTAGGAACCAAGAGTGGATCAGAAGTGTTATCTGCAAACGAGATGAATTGTGCAACAACCATAATATGGAAGAAGATTCAAGCTCAAGAGTATGGGAGTGAGATCAAATCACTCTCCAAGAAGGATTCCAAGGTGAAGAAATCCAGCAAGATTTGCAAGTTGCGACCATTTCTACAAGAAGGCTTGCTGAAGGTTGGTGGAAGACTCTGTGAAACCACCATCAGTGATAGCTGTAAGCACCCCATCATTCTTCCATCCAAGTCGCCAGTTGTGAGAAAGATGGTGCGATGGACCCATGAAACAAACAGCCATTGTAGGCAGAACCATCTTATGGCTGAACTAAGAAAAAACTACTGGATCGTTCATGGAAATTCAGTAGTTAGATCAGTGATACGTGACTGTGTCATCTGTAGAAGACTCAGTTGTCGGCCAGTGAATCAAGTGATGGCCGACTTGCCCTCTGACCGGATCTGTCCGGGGGATCCTCCCTTCACCAATACAGGGGCAGACTGCTTCGGTCCCTTCTTTGTG
>NC_090733.1:34313652-34326152 GCF_036898095.1 Palaemon carinicauda
AAGCAGAGAAGCAGAATATATGTCCTCGCGGCAATCCTGAGGACATTTTCCCAGAAATCTCCAACTGCCTTTGAGACAAAGGGAACACCACCATAGTATATGATTCCCTCAAACATTATGTCTTTGAGCAGTATATGCCATTGTCTGCCGATTGTGAAGCCAAGATTTTTCTGCTCTCTCAACTGCTGTTGGGGACCAAAAATAATCGCCATTAATATGTTGTGTCCATGGAGGACCTGATGACCAAAGTTTATTATCCTATAGACTGCCACTTTATTACCGTCAATAACTCCATAAATATCCACTTCTGACAAAGAGGAAAATTATTCAGCACTGACTATAGTTGACGTGAATTTGGTAAGACACAATCTCCCTCCCCTTGACACATCGAGCAGTGACTAAGCCATCCACCACCCACATAAATTACTCCATGTGGTGACAAAGCCTCTTATCAACTACATATAGCACCCCTCGTTCAGGCCGCAACCAATATCTCCAGCCACATAATGTTGCCAATTAGGAACAGTTCTACTACTACCACTTAATATTCAGGGTTGCCACGAAGAAATGTGTTTATGGTTGTCAGTGGCCAAAAATGTGTAAGCAAGCCATCGCGTGTGGTGCTGGCTTCCCCTATGACTAATCGTTTCTTTTTATATGATGCAGGTATGGGTCTGAGCGTTTTAGTAGACACTGGTACCTGCTGTTCCCTTCCACCTAAGTCACTTTCGAAGACAGGATTTGGTCCTTTTAAGTCTGCTGACATCTGCCTGGTAACTGACAACAGATGTGAGATCCCGTCCACATATACGAGACACTCACACTATCGATTGGGAGTGCCAAATAAAAATGGAAATTCCTCGTTTTCAACATAACATAGTGACTACTTCGTGTAAATTTGTTCGCACAGTTCCACTTCCTGGTTGATGTGGGGAGTCAACGATTAGTCAATGCAGTCTCCTTCTCGTTGACCCATCTTCAACCTACCCTCTCCTACCTCACACTACACACCGGCGCATCTTTGGAGGCCTACGCCCAACTCCTCATTTTGTACCCTGAAGTTTTCTGTACTGAACTTCTCCATATGTCCAAGGATTGCACCCAGAACAGTATTTATCACCATATCAAAATGCCGGGGCTTAATATTCTCTAGATTCAGGTATCTGTCACCAAATAATTTGACAACCTCTAAACGAATGATCCCCAAAATGGAAGGAATAAGCCTTTGCCAAAAGACATAAAGCATTTAGCCATTGAGCTTACACATCAACATACAACTGGAAGACTACCTACACCTTTGTGGAGATTACAGGCATCTGAACATACTGGCAGAGCTCGATCTCTATCCCTTTCAAACATCATTGACATTACCTTCTACTTGCAAAAAGAGAAGGTTTTCCCCATGCTTCACTTCATGAAGAAATATCATCAGGAGGCTCATGTACCCAGAACACATCTGAAAGAACGCCATCACATCCCTATTCTATTCGTAACGCTTCAACATGTTTTGGCCTTTCCATTGCTGGGTCTATTTTTTAACGCCTCATGGATGCCATCTTAGCAGATCCAAAGAGGAAAAACTTCGTCATTTGAGCATCATCTTGGCTCTATACAACAGAATGGTCTCATAGTGCGGTACAAAAAGTATACATTTGGTGACAATGAAGAGTCCTTCTTAGGACGCTGCATCACTCTTGAAGAAGTCCAACCCTTACCGGAGAATGAAGCAGCCAATCAGAACTCCCCAAGGGCCTCGATCTTCAAAGCAACGCCAGAATTCATGGGCATAATAAACTATTATCATTAGTTTCTACCAGCAATTGCCACCTCTCTTGACACTCTCTATACCTCCTTCAATGGCAAGCCAAAAGACTTGAAGCGGGGTCCCATTCATGAAGCGCCTTCAGCAATGCAAAGGATGTCCTATCAAAAGCTACTCATCTAATTTTTTCCTTGCCCTATGCCCCTCTCCTCTCCACCAATGACAGCAACGTCGCTATTAGTGCAATAACCAAGCTGGTGGTTTACTTGCTCCCTGCCCATTGGCCTTCTTCAATAGAAAATTGTCCAAAGTAGAATCGGGCTATTTTACCAAGAACCGAGAATTGCCTGAGGTGCATTTTGTTGTCCATCACATTCTCCACTGCTTCAAAGTTACTCACTTCCTTATTTGCACAGACCACATGCCCTGTTGTACACCTCCATTCGACAGTCCAATGCTTCGTCCGGCCCATTAATGCCGACTTCTCTGTACTGTTGCTGAATATAACTATGCCCTTCAACACGTCACTGGGAAAATGAATCCTAATGCGAATGACCTATCATGAAACATATGGCCTTGACAAATGCCCAATTAATATATCCAGAATACCAGTCTTGTTCGACATCATGCATATCCCTCCTTTGTGAAGCCCTCGCCCTTGACGATTCAAAAGCCACCCTCCTCTATGACGTCATTACTAGTAGACCATGACCAGGGATATCTGCTCCCATATCTCGTCATATGTTTGACTATTCATGACCTCTCTTATTTGTTGCACTGATCTACTGCATAGTTATTGATGACGAAATTCATTGGGCACAGCATTACTAAGGATGTTATGGACATGGTGCACACCTGAATTTCATGGCAAACTTCCAAATTACATCAGCATACAAATTCAATGGTGGGTACCTTTCCTCAGCCTCAGCATCGCTTTGCCCACATGCTTATCAGCGTAGTAGGTTACCTACCCACATTGCAAGGGCATCATTACCTGTTTGCTGTCATTGAACTCTCCACTAGTAGGTGTGAAGTATTCCCATGTAATATACAATGTCTGACTCATGTACGTCTGCATTTTTCTCAGGGTGAATAGCAAGATCTGGTATCCTTGTGAATATTACTTCTGACAGGGGGACACTTTCACATCTCGATTGTGGATATCATTAGAATATCTCCTGGGCATCACTTTGCCACCACCAACAACCCTGCAACCAACTGAATTGTTGAGTTTTTTATCATGACCTCAAAGCAGCTTTGATGTCCCTTTGCAATGACATCAACCTGTCTCCTCAGCTTCTCTGAGTCCTAATGGTATTAGGGACCAGCACTAATGACGTCCTGGATGTCTCAGCAGCTGAAATGCAGTATAATGAAGTGTTGGTTCACTCTGCAGAATTTTTCTTTCTGTCAGCCTCCTCCTCTTACAAACTCCAGAGACTATGTCAAGTTGTCAGAACATTTACTCCATGTCACCAGATTTACAAGCCCCTACCAATTCTAAATAGAATTGCACCTGGCATTGCACGTCTTACATTTTATTGGTACTAGCAATTCATTGCTAACGCCCCCTTTCAATGACCCTTTCCCTGTAATCCATTGCACACTGAAGACTTTCTTAATCAACATTCTTGCATAAGAAGACAGGATATCCATTGATCGTCTATAGCCTGCATATCCGACAAGATGACTAGCCTACAGTACGACTCTAAAGAGCAGTTTGCTCTATTTCATATGTATATCTTTTTTAATGGGGAGCCATATGATGCACGTGTTTCATACACACATGTACTCTGCAGCATCTTTGTCTTTTTTTAATATCTCGCTCTTTCCTGCATTGATAAGAGAACCAGTTTCAGCTTGTCCCTGTCTTTACCAATGCACTTGAATATTTGTGTCATTTTTGCCTTTAAGTGCTTGTATATAATCTCATTATCTACTGAATAAAGGATACTTGCATTCACCTTGCCTCTCTGTTAACACCCACCTCGTACAATGTTTAAAATAATCCACTTTAATCTTCAGCTAATAGATAAAACAATTTGTTAGTTAAGATTCGTTAAAGTAGAAACAAGCATAGTTTCTTTATGTAGTCTCCCTAAGGTTCAGAGAAGAAAATAACTTTTGCATAAAAGTAAAAAATAAATAAAAAAAAAAACACTACCAAAAGCTGAAGCCTATTTTTTCCATAAGAAAAGAAAAAACTTATTTTCATTGTATATCTTATTTTGTGAATTTTGGTCAAGATATAATTTTTTTGGAGACTTAATACAATATACCGGCTATAAGAAAATATATTATTTATTTAGATGTTAGAAGTATTTCTATTTCCATTCTTCAGAGGCACCTCTGAAAAGGTAGCTTGTTTGCGCAATGTTCAATTTCATTTGTAATATATAAATATTACATGTTTAAAACACATGACCTAGGAGGTCACTGTGGAAGTAGGAAAAGTGCGAGCAAGGCCATAGTCATATCATAAAAAGGATGCGAATGCCAAACCTCAGCAATTTAACCTTTTTTTATATAGAGTAAACATAACCAAGCCGTGAGAAAGAGTTGTCTATGAGAACGGAACTAAGTACCTTCCGTTAATAATGTTGTGTTTACTATAAATCATTAAGTGCTGAGATAACTAAATAAACTTTAACGTGAATATGGATATTTGTGGTAGTTCTTACTGAGGTGTCATACTGAATGGTCATCCGACCAAACCATCTATCCTCCTGTGATGGAGATATTAATACTGTTTTTAAAGAATAAACTATTTTAAAGTTAACTTACCTAGACTTTACTTGAAGATGTAACATACCAAGTGTAACATATAACACATTGAAGATGACATTTGACGGGTACCCAAATGTATATTTATAAATGGTGGCAGCGGTAAAACTCTAAGAACCAGGGAAAGATATTTAAGAACCAGCGAATAAAACTCTAAGAACCAGAGAAAGATCTTCAAGTACCAGCGAATAAAACTCTAAGAACCAGAGAAAGATCTTCAAGAACCAGCGAATAAAACTCTAAGAACCAGAGAAAGATCTTCAAGAAATCAATAGTAATGAGTCTACAAATTCGACTAAGTATCATAGTCCACCGAAGAAATTAAAACATTTAATACCAACAAATAAATGTTATACAAACTGAGGAACTGGATCTTCAATCAACATCCTACGAAAACCAAGGACTGACATTCAACATTTACTAAACATTGAAGAAACATATCCAAGAAGCACTACATTCAACGGAAATCGGACCGAAAACATTTACCTAAACATCAATAAGAAGAAACAATTCAGTGAGAGAGAGAGGAAATGACGACATCACCCTACGCCCATATAAACCGAAGCAAAGTATACTTTCTTTATTCATTTCAGTTTTAGACAGTGAAGTGTAGTTATCACGTATCAATCATCCATTATTGCTGGGGTGAGTTGTTTGCTAACCTTTAATTTTCTTTCATTTAAGGAAACTGTATTCAACTTCGAATTCTCGTCTAGAATTTTTTTTCTCTCTCTGTGCTAATTCCGTTTTCTTTCAGAAGTTCTTGGGAAATATCTTTGTATTCCGTTTTCTTTCAGAAGTTCTCGGGAAATATCTTTGTATTCCGTTTTCTTTCAGAAGTTGTCAGGAAATATCTTTGTATTAGTATCATTGTTTTGGAGGATTTTGTTATAATCTTTATCATTTAGAGCTTATGCGTTTACGCAGTGGACGACTGTATTCATATAGATATTTTGATAGGATTGCCAGGAGTCGTAGAGATAGAAAAAGAAATACAGTAAACATGACGCCTCCTGCGACCTCCACCCCTGGACCGAGTAACCCAACCCCAGGACATGGTAACCCGCGTTCCATTGTGACACTAGTAAATACTCGCTCTGCAATCCTTCCTTTTCAAGGTCGGGTTAATGGGTTCTTGCCTTAGAATGTAGAGTTTATGGATTTCATCCGTCGATGCCCATTTAAATGCTAAACAGGTTATAGACCCATTTGTACAATTACAAGAAGCTAAAAGTTTTATAGACTTTTCTAAAGGAGATGCGATTGCGTACTTAAGGGGAGTTTCATTTCATGAGGCAGTTACCTGGAATGATTTCAAAGTTAGGTTATGTGCGGTCTATGGAGGTGAGAAAGCGTTAGACGTAGTTTTAACATTAAGAAATACACTTAATCAAGCCGCTATCACTTGGCTTACTGTTATTGAAAGAGCAGCTCTCATAGCCGATAGGCTTAACGAGTATAAAGATATTTTAGGTAATTCCACTTGGGTTACTAGAGATAACATCGCCGTGAAAGATTTCTTACGATTAATGTATTTAACTTACATGACACTTATGTTGCCTGAAGCTTTAGTGCGGTGTTTTGATAAAAAGTTAACGCCAGCAAGTACGGAATTGGATATATATTAACAGATAAAGAAACATATGTCTACGTGTCCTGATCTTGATCCCCTGTTTACAAAGTTTTTGCAAAAAATGAAACAAAGCCACAACAAGTAAATGTAGTTAATAATAGTCAAGTTGCAGGAATGACGTGTTATAATTGCAAACGTCAAGGTCACTTGATTGCGGACTGCAGAACGAGATTTTGTTCGTTACATAATAGTTCGACTCATTCATATAGTCAGTGCTACTCGCATAAGACACAACAGAATCCTAAAAATACACAGTCAATTCCACAGTCAGTTCCATATGGAAATAAAAAACAAAATCCTCATTTCAATGAGAAGAAACAGCCAAACGTCAATGTAGTTCAGAATCAAAAACAAACAAACAGTTCTTCGAATAATGCTGATCCTGGGTCGTCAAACCAGAACTCGCAAGGTCAGACTAATTTTCAGAATGTGCAGAGCAAAGCAAATACCACATAATTAACTCCATTGGGAAGAGAGTGATGTTGGGTCAAGGTCATTCATGTCAACATCAGTAGTATTGAATAATCAATTTAATGTTTCATCACATCATTGTGAAGCAATAGATTTTCTTATGAAACACACGGCCGAATTAAATAAATCAGTGCATGCTCCTGTAGATTTGCAATGATTTCATACAATAATAAGCCAAAATGAGTTACGACCAACATTATATGCTGTAAATTTAGAACACTGATCCTTTACATTATTTTTTGACTCTGGTAGTCCACGTAATATCATGGATTTGAGGACATATCATTTGTTGTTTTCGAACTTCCCAATAGAAAAATCCGGAGTAAGGCTCTCGGGTATAGGAAATAATGAATTAAATGTAATAGGCGTAACTCATGTTCAGTTCAAGGTCGGTAAGCGCACGTTTGATGATACATTTGTTGTTGTACAAAACATTGATATGTATCAAGCTGTAATTATAGGATACCCATCGATGGGCAATCAAAACATTATCTTAGACCCTGCCAAGCATGGCATGTATATCAAAGTAAAATTCTATAAGTCTTCTAATACCTTAAAATCAGTTTTGGATAAAAAGGAGACGACAAATAAAACAGTGACATACGTTGAAGAACCAATAACTTGTCTTACTAATAAAGAAATAATATATGCGACCCAACAGAATTCTCGTTCACCCGTAATATCATCTTGCACGCAATCTATCGAGCCGAACGTACCTTCGAATTTAATAGTGCAAGTAAAGAAAACATTACCGGGATCTGAAATATTGATCCTTTCTGACACTTTGAAAACTAACGGATTGTCTGTCACACAAGCTATTTATACAGTAGGCTCATATCAACAATGTAATATTGAAGTCTGTAATCATTTAAATACCACTTTAGTAATTCACAAAAATCAACATATCTTGTATGTAGAGGTTTATAAATATCGTATTCTTACCGTTGCTGAAATCAATCACGCTCAATCAGTTGCGGATGAATCCCTTTTGCAATATATTAGAAATAAAATCATTAAAGACATTCAAGAAGAAGAAATTCAGCAGAATTTTTTTGGACTTTTAACTGAATATCATGATGTTTTTTCCACTACACATGGATCCTTAGGAAAAACAGATGTGATCGAGCATCAAATAAGGTTAATGGACAAGCATAAAATTATCTATGTAACCTCGTACAGACTCCCTATGAAATTCTAAAATGAAATAAATGATGAAGCAGGTAAAATGCTAGAAGGAGTCATTAGAAAATCGAACAGCGCTTATAATTTTCCATTAATAGTTGTACCGAAAAAAGATCGAACACGGCGTATCTGCGTAGATTTCCGTCCCCTAAATGAGGAGACGATCCCTGATCGACTCCCAGTGCCATGTACTGACGATATTTTATCTTTGCTAGGTCCGAATAAATATTTTACCAGTTTGGACTTAAATAAAGGCTTTCACCAGATATCATTAGAAGAAAATAGTATCTCATACACAGCCTTCAGCACAGCCAGGGGACATTATGAATTTTTACGGATGCCTTTTGGTTTACGTTGTGCTCCCATAACATGATTAACATAGTGTTTGGAGACTTGCTAGGGATATATTGCATGCCTATATGGACGACATTGTAATCTTTTCCAATACCTTAGAAGAACATCTACGTAAATTAGAACTAGTACTACAGAGACTAAAACAACATAACTTAAGGGTAAAGATTAGTAAGTGTGAATTTTTCCAAACAGAATTAGTCTATTTGTGTTTTACGGTGTCAAGCCAAGGTCTTCAAGTAGCCCATGATAAGGTGTCGGCTATCCGTAACTTTCCGATACCTACTAATGTCATGGGAATACAGCAATTTCTGGGTATCATTCCCGGACGGATCCACGTCCTATTCCCAAATCTTCGTTGCAGCAGATGGTTGTATCGCTACGTCCCCGAATTACATGGTCCGTGGATTCAAGACTATCATCAGAGAATGGGCCTACTTCGCGAACTTCACATGGTCAACTACAATTCCATCTTTACCTCTCCCATACAATGCACGTGTGGCTAAGTGGTTGATGAAATTAACCGAGATGGACCACACGACACCGACTTATGCAGAACATCTTTTCTACGTATCATTAGCAGTAAATAGCGTTACGGTGATGATATTTATCGCCGTTAACATCCTTGTTTGGCGTAGGTTATAGAATAATAAATTGAACCTCAAACAGAACGTTTTGCCATGTCCAGACAAAACTCCTTATCTAATTCAATTTAAAGCCGTTTGAAATTAGCCCCTTCATTCGCTCAAAGGAGTAAAAATTGTCTTGGAAAAGTGTTGTTCATGAAAAGCAGTTAGTACGCTAGTAATATATAGTTGAAGAGACTATAGAACATTTGCATTTAAAAAAAAAAATTAAAAACATTAAAAAAAAACATTTAAAAAATAAATAAATTTTTGGGTACCTAATAGAATATATAGGCCCTAAATGTTAAAATAATCTATGAGCTTCTAATAAAATATATAAGACCTGTATATATATATATATATATATATATATATATATATATATATATATATATATATATATATATATATATATATATATATATATATATATATATATATATATATATATATATATGTATATATATATATATGTGTGTGTGTGTGTGTGTGTGTGTGTGTGTGTGTGTGTGTGTGTGTGTGTGTACGAAACTGTGGTACGTGTACGTACCAGGAATTCGTGTTTGTGCACAAAAATTATATTTTTACCAAGGTAACATATATTTTTATTAGTTACCGTGTTATAATAATCTATATTTTTGACAAAGGTAACAACTATTTTTTAACAAAGTTACCGAATCATATATATATCAGTATTTTTTTTTAGTACCATATAATCGCTTGCTAGCAATGTATCATATATATCATCTGTATTTATCATGCATTTTTTTCTTTTTTTGGCAATATTTGTTAAGTATGCATTATAATTATTATTTTTTTTATGTGCATATTTAAAGATACATCCTCATTTGCTTATGGCTAAAGTTAAAAAAAAGAAAAAAAATATATATATATATATATATATATATATATATATATATATATATATATATATATATATATATATATATATATATATATATATATATCCAATCACACTCCTAGTAAACATATTTTGACATATTGTTAAATTTTCAAAAACTGAGGTAGCTGACCGAGCTAATGTAATATATAGATATTACATGTTTAAAACCCATGACCTAAGAGGTCAATGTGGAAGTAGGAGAAGTGTGAGAAATGCCATAGTCATATCATAAACAGGATGCGAATGCCAAACCTCAGCAATTTAACATTTTTCATGAAGAGTAAACACAGCCAAGAGTTGCCTATGAAAACGGAACTAAGTACCTTCCGTTATTAATGTTGTGTTTACTATAAATCATTAAGTGCTGAAATAACTAAATGAACTTTAACGTGAATATGGATATTTGTGGTAGTTCTTACTGAGATGTCATACGGAATGGTCATCCGACCAAACCATCTATACTCCTGTGATGGAGATGTTAATACTGTTTTTAAAGAATAAACTATTTTAAAGTTAACATACCTAGACTTTACTTGAAGATGTAACATACCAAGTCTAACATATAACACAATGAAGATGATTTTTGACGGGAACCCATATAGTGTTAATAACAGTAGCATACCAATACATTTACTTTTCCTCAGGTAATTGATCAATTTAATACATAATTTGGAAAGTTATAGTGTGATTCTAAATGAATACAGTTAAAAACTTTGATCCTAGATGTAATATCAGGTTTTATCTGTTGAAATAATTATTTCCCTGTACTTCCATTCTTTTATAACTGTAACTGCCATCCCACTCAACTAATGTCACAAAAGGTATGTTGGATTGTCATAGATAGTATCATAATTGTTTTATTCGTAATTTTACATAACTTTAGCTTCCACCATTATCCCCCCCCCCCCCCCCGCTCTCTCTCTCTCTCTCTCTCTCTCTCTCTCTCTCTCTCTCTCTCTCTCTCTCTCTCTCTCTCTCTCTCTGAGAATTAAATTCAGTATTTCAGTTGCATCAAATAAGTTTATTTCTTAGAAAAAATGTATTACTTTTTCATTACTCGAATCACTTCATATCATCTGGAAAATGGTCGGAAACAATAACTGAACTCAAGAGCAGTCCCCGAAATTATCAAAAAAATTTAAGTTAAGTAACAAATAAGGTTTGACAAATATACTTGTATTTATCCTCTGTTCAATATGTGAATTATTATTATTATTATTATTATTATTATTATTATTATTATTATTAGTAGTAGTAGTAGTAGTAGTAGTAGTAGTAGTAGTAGTAGTAGTAGTAGTAGTAGTAGTACAAGATAAGCTATAATCCATCTTTTAAAAGTAAAATGCTATGAGCGAAGGGCTCCAATTGGAAAAAAAATAGCCTAGTGAGGAAAGGAAACATAGAAATAATTGAACGACCAGCGTAAAATATTTTAAGAACAGTAACAGCATTGAATACTATTTTTCATAATTAAATTATAAAAAAAAAACCGGAAGATATATTAAATAGAACAGAGTATCCAAGTGTACCTTCATGCAAGAAAACTCTAATCCAAGTCTGAGGAACGCCATGGTACAGAAGCTATAGCACTACCAAAGACTAGAGAAGAATGGTTTCATTTTGGAGTGTCCTTCTCCTCAAAGAGCTACTTAATATAGCAAAAAAGTTTCTTCTTCTATCATTGCCAGAAAGGAAGTAGCCACTGAAAAATTAAATTGCGGCAATTAACCGCTAGAGTGAAGTATAATTGTTTGACAACCTCAGTGTTGTCAGATGTATAAGGACAGACAGGAATGTAGAATATGCCATACAATTCGGTGTATGTGTAAGCAAAGAGAAAATGAGCCGCAACATGAGAGAGGCATCAAATGTAGTACTGCCTGGTCAGTCAAAGGACCCAATAACTCTCAACCTAAAAGTATAAGCGACAATGATATAAATAAGAAGATAACTTAATCTGAAGTACATTTGGATTGCTGAAAATTTTCAATAGGTAATGATGGTTTATATACACATAGTTTCAAAAGATAATGACATAAGAATAATTTGAGATATAGTAAACTAGAATCTATGATTGAATGATATAGTATTGTACTGATGCTTCTTACTTCTTACTCTTATTCTATAAGAGACTTGAAAAATCCATACTGGTATCGTGAAAGGTATATCATATAAGTTTCACATGCATCAAATATTTTTAAGTTTTTGTGCAATATCATTAACATGGGATGGTTGGCTTACTTTTACACTTGCAATTAATGTTTCATTTATGTATCTCTCGAAAAAAGTTATATATTTTCGTCTTGCAGGCTATCGTTGTGATATCAGAACTAGGACAGAGACGTTGTAAAAGAGTATAATTAATTAGAAATGTACATTCATGAATGTTATTATAATATTGTTTGGAATATGTGCTTTAATAATTGTAATAATTAGATTTTGAATATTTCAAACTTCAGATAAATTATTTGATCATAAAATATTTAGAACAAAAATATTATTACTGCGCACCACACGTGTATCACTGAAATGTTTTTTTTTTACTATATGCACTTGAATAACTGTTTGAATTTTTGTGCCATTCTTGATTGAAACGGCCAGTATTTATGCTCGTCCTGTGCATCAAGATAAAGTTCAGTTGCAGTTACGCCGTCTCTCAGTTATCACCTAACTGCTCGCTCATACAACAGAATATCAAATCAAAAGGATACCTCATTCAGTTTTAATAGTGTTAACCTATTATTACAAGAATATTCTTTGGATATATATATGAATTTTATTTCGTAT
>NC_090733.1:34338652-34346152 GCF_036898095.1 Palaemon carinicauda
ATAGTGCTCCTTATCCTCCCCTGTCGATCTTTGCATACTTGATTTGAGGAGACTTTCGTAGAACAACAAGGTCCCACTCAACCGTTAAATAAATGTATAATATAGAATTCCCCACACAAGCTCAAAAAATCTTTGTACATCGGTGTTTGTGCCCTGAGTGCTCGTGCTCCTTTTCCTCCCCTGCTGATCTTTGCATACGGGACGTATGGAGACTTCTCCAGAATAACAAGTTCCCAATCAAAAGTTCAATAAATATATAACATAGAATTGTCCACACAAGTGGTCCTTCAAACTGGATCTTTTACCTTCGACATATGAACCATCGATAACGTAAATCAGCCCAATTCACACTTACTAGCCAGATTGTCGAATGTGTAAAGCACAGACTTCAATAGGGAAGGGAGATTTATAGTCATTATGATCTTTTTGTATCGAGCACGAATTTAAGGAAAGAGGTGCATAACCAGGTTAATTTGTTGCTTGAATTTTCACTATAATTTGTCGTAATAATTCGTTTTGTCTCGAATCTGTTCACCCATGTGTTGTGGCGGGTAACGTTCATAACCAGAAAGTTCTAACTGCTTGAACTAAGGTTTGGTGTTGTTCGGATGTCTGTGTTTACTGCTCAACGAGAGCACCGGTGTACTTGTTCTGTCAATTAATTTTGCTCTTTTAACATTTAATTTGTAACGTTTTGTACCTTTGTTCACCTTCCTTTGTGTCGTTTACCTACCTTAATTTTAGTAACTAATATTCGTCGTATACCTAGCATGTGTCCTTGTCCTACTTATTATGGGTGCACCATAATAAGTTACCTTAAAAGTAGCTTAGAGACAAAATTCTACCAAGTCGGTTTCATTCTACCTGCTTGTTTTGAGATGGCGTATATTATTTAAAACCCAAACTGGAGGTTTCTTATTTTTCGTTACGGTGTTTAAATTATTGCCTGTTGTTTTATCAGATAATTATATAGTTATATTTGTAACTTCATCGTTTAACACTTACAAGCACTATATTTATTTAATCTATATCCCCTGCATTGAGAAAATTTGGTGTTTGTCCTCTGTGCGAGGAGATTTAACTTTATCCCGTGTGGGGAAACTTGAATCATCCTCTGTGTGAGGAAAATTGTGTTGTCCGTTTGTAAAATTTGTGTTTATCCTCCGTGTAAGGAGATTTTTTGTTTGTCCTTCGTGCGAGGAGATTTAGCTTCGTTCTCTGCGTTGGGAAAACGGGTGTGTCCATTGCGTAATGAAACTGTCTAGACTCAACGAGAGGCAACGTTGTCCTCCATATGAGGAGATTTCTGTTACCTTCTTGTGAGGGAGTATATTGATACATGTCCGTTTGTAAGCATGAATTCATTTGTCTTTTTCATAAGAAAAATTTTGTTTTATTTGGTCTTTTTAGGTTGGAGATTTTGTTTTGCCTACTCAAGAAGGAAATTTAGTATTTCTCAAGCCTTTACAAGAGTGCACTTTAATAGTAAAGTTGCAGCCTCGTATTCCCATTTACTTTTTTACTGTTCGGTGGTAGTCGGGCACCTCAGTGCACCCGCAACTGTGAAAACCCTCAAACAATAGTGTCAGCTTCGATCTAATTCAGCCTCTTAATTTTCAATTTGTCGTTGTCCAGATTTGTTGCTGGACCAACTGTTATTGGCACGCAAGTTTTTTTGCTCTATTCTTAACCCTTGGGTGGGAAGTATTAGGTATATTTTATTTGTTTGATTAAACTTCCATCTTACGATTGAATTAACACTACTCATTCACTTATCTTAACACTTCCGTGAAACATTGCCAACAGGTCAAGTTTTCAGAACTTTTACTTGATTGATTTGGATTAACACTTAAGTCCTTTTGTTAACTTTAAACGGGCGTTGATGTGAAGAACGACTTCACTGTTCACTCATCCATTAGATTTATCTCGCGCATACTAACAATTAGTTTAATGACATTTGCGTGAACTAACCCCTCTCTCCTTTCTTTCTCCCTTTATCCCCAGGGTGTGGAGAGTTTTTCTTCACTCTTCTTTCCTTATGTATTTTGGTCTCTCTCTCGATATTGTAGTTAACCCTTAAACTTATGATCTCTCACCTATTTTACGTTTTCTTTAACGAATAAGTTTGGAGAACTCTAAATTAACATAAATCGTTGACAATAGCGTACGCCATGTTCATGACGTCACAGTATAGAAACGCAAGACTTACGCCAGCGTACAATGGTTCTTTCTACAAACAAGGCATGTCAAGATAAATATTGACACTGGTTTTGAGTATAACATTAGTACTGCTGATCTATAAGCAGCTTATTTTATCTCTCAGTACCTATTCAGGTCTGTTAATTTTAAGATGTATACCCATCGCACCAGCCCATTACTAATTACTCATTTAAGTTATTAATTTGTAGTAACTTGGAATAGGTAGGATTATTACGAATGAGTATTCCTTTAGAGGTGCAGGATTTCTCTTTGTATTTAACATAAAATACTACCTCCTTCTCACACATAAAAAGGTTGCATTGCCTTGCTCTAAAGTCCTGAAATGGCACTCAACTGCGTTATTCTATGATCCATGACCCTCACTTGTTTGGAAGCTTGAAACCAGGTAAACCACGTGACCTACGGATCACCCCCATTTATATGATAGCCGTAGTTGTAGCTGGCAGACCGACCTAGGCAGTCAATCTATGAACCTCTGGCTCAACCCCCGAACTAAACTGCCACCAAACAGAGGAAAGGATTACATGGGATCTATTGGCTCGAGATAGGGAAGAAGACGAGCCTAGGAAACCTTATATGCCGAAAGCAAGAATTCTAGGGGTTGGCCAGTCAAGGGTGCAACTATTCGGTCAACGGTAACTTACAAGCAAAGAATCTGTAACAGCTATCTAAGGAAAAGTGCTGCCTTTCCAGTAAGGAGTACAGGTAACACGTGGTAACAGGATTCCCCCATTTTTAGATTACACTAGAATTTCATTTTGATTCTAGTTTAACTGGCTTTTACATATTTCGGGCTGAGTGAGTGGGATTTTGTGTACAAATTTTGTGTAAGTTTTTCTTTAGAGACTAGTTCACTCCTGGGTGACAGGGCTGTGTGTCCGACCCCATTTCAATCAATAATCATTGCAAGAGACCTCAAGAAACGCATATCTTGATTGCCTTTTGATTTTCATTTCTTTTATTCCGGTTTGTTCTTGTTTTAACCTCTTTTGATTCATGTCAATATGTCCGTTTAATAATTACTTTTTTTAGGAATAAAGTAACAATATTAGGTTAATTACTCTTTTTTATTACAACTCCCCTTTTTACTGATTATGCCTAACATGAATATTTAATCTTCGGTAGTCTGAATACTTGAAGAGTGATGGCGGGTTAGCGAGTGACTTAGTATTTAATCTATATGCTTCGAAGGTAAAGATCCTTATCTTTAACTTTTACTTAACAACAATACACCAGTGTTCCCTTAATTGCCTTCGTCTATGCTAACAAAATTGCCTGTCCAGAATCTCACTGGGGTCCCTGGGATGGAGCGGAAACAGAGTGTGAGAGTGAAGATGACTTGTATTAAACTAATATATCTATTGATAGCTCACTTGGTAGAGTCCTCTCAGATATTATTTCAGCTGAATGTCTACAGATACAGTTTAGAGATATAGGGTAGGCGGGGGAATAAGGATTATCCCAAGGTCTATAGATTTAATCTATAGACCTTGGATTATCCGGCCCAATCTTTTCATCTCCCCCTGTACTTTATTTAAACACTTTTCTCTCCAATCCTTCCAATCCTAATTTCCCCCTTCCCACCTCCCGCCTACCCTATCATACAGTAGAGGGAGATCGGATAGGTGGGGGAAGGGAGGGGGTAATTAGGATAGGAAGGATTGAAGGGAAAAGTGTTCAAAAAAAGTAAAGCTGAAGATGAGAAGATTTTTTTTTTTTTTTTTTTTTTTTTTTGGTGCCAACATCATGCCTTCTGGACTTCATGTAGGTGATGTTCTCTCGCCATACTCCAAGGAACTTATGTTTTCATAATTATTACTTTTTTGGGACTGGTTTAATTATTAGTGTTTGTCTACTTTTCGTTTTATTGTTTTCATCCTGAGGATTTGTTTCATCCTGAGGGATAAAAGGAGTTATTCTTTCCCACCAAGAATGCTCGTTTTGTGTGTGTGTGTGTGTGTGTGTGTGTGTGTGTGTTATTTCCTCAATCGTGGTTGGAAGTTCTGGGTATATCTTTTTAAATCTTTTCCAGGGTTGTTTGTCTTTTTTGTGGTACCTCACGTTTACTGGTTCGAGATTTTGTAGGGTATGGAGTGTTTCGTTGCTTGCATTATTATTATTATTATTATTATTATTATTATTATCATTATTATTATCATTATTATTATTATTATTATTATTATTATTATTATTCACGCCATTTATTTTTCTTGTTTGCATTTTGGAGTTTTTGTAGGGTTTTCATCTTCGATTGAGCCATTGTGCATACTGGTGGCATTGGATATTCGAAGTGGTCATATTAGGGTTTTATTGATACTTATTTTTATGTTTTTATGAAATAGTTTAAAACGTCTTAAAGTCCCTTTTTTTTTTTTTTTTTTTTTTTTTTTTTTTTTTTTTTTTTGTTGTTGCTAGTTGGAGTATTTGTTTGATATGGCAGTTTATGCCAGTTCTTTTGATAGAGAGACCAAGGATTTTAACTCCTTTGTTACGTAGAATATTTATGTTGTTTACCGTTATTGGTACTGGTTACTTTTTATACCGATCAAAGACGGGCTTTTCGGCTCTTGTGTTGCGGTATCTGTATAGGCATAATATCTAGCATATTCGGGGTTAGGTGACGTATCTGCTCTTTTTTCATTATAATTCTATTTTTAGATTAATTTTGAGATTCACTTCTTGTTTTAGAAGCAAATATTGAATAAAGACCGTATTATTTTCACTCTCACTTGACATTATCCCTATAAGATTCATAAACAAAGGAATCTTTTTCCAGCTCTTTTGTGTATGCTTTCTCATAATTAAAGCTGAGTACATTACTAACCCTGCAAATAAGAAACAAAACTCTTTATGTACTCTGCATATTGATCTTAGTTTTAATATGACTTTTAATTCACTTTTCCATCAGGAAGGTAGAATACTTGGAAACTGTTTAAACTTAGATGGATATAACTATTTCCTTCAAGCAAGTATTCTTCATTAAATCTTTAACTATTTTTGACGACAATATTTGTAGAACGAAAATTTCCATGTAATTTATGGGATTTGAAACTGATATTACTTGCTGCAATTACCACTGTGATATATGACAACATAAATCAGGATCAACAATTACCTGATTTCCAACGAATAATAAATTTCTGGCAAGAAAAACGATGGAATAATATTTATTCTTTTTTTTTCCTGATCACTATATTCATAAGTAAATATATAGCAACAAAGTGTTAATAAAATCAATCACTTCCTCGAACCTGTGGCCTGGCCAAAAGTAACATAAAACACTAAGAAAAATATATAGTTTCAAAAATACTTATTCAATACAGAAGTTAGATAAAACAATAGTTTTAGCTTACGGGTATAAACAAATAAAAGCGTTATATAAGAAGGTCTGGAATTCTTCAGTATCCCATATAAGACTTTTTTGTTTTCTTTATTATTTGAGAGACAAAGGTCAACATTGACAACCACATTAAGCTCAAAATAGATTTTTTGAATTAGAGGCCCAAATAGGCTTTAAAGAGTAGACAAAAAAGTAAGTTAAGGAGGAGTAAATGGGGAGAATAAGATACGTTGCAACAGTCGTCATTTTCATTTCTTGTCAAATCGCTTTTCTTTACTGTTGTGGTGTCCTAGGGGTAACGTCCAGGCGTGGTGATTACCAATCTGTCTCCGAGCCCCACTCAAACTCGTTAGTTACTTTGGTAGCTGTAACCTCACCATCATTCCTAGCTAAGGATGGGGGTGGAGGGGGGAACCCTATAGGTATACTGTGCTGAGTAATCAGCAGCCATTACCTGGCCTTCCTTTGTCCTTGCTTGGGGGAGAGTGTGATTGGGTGGTGATCCTGTGTAATATGGTCATTGTTTACGGCATTGTCAGGCTTGATAGGACATTATCACTTTCCGTTTCCTCTGCCATTCACGAGAGGACTTCAAAGCCTATACAAAATTTTTGAGGTTATTGTAAAAAACTCCACGATAATATAAAGGTAATTTTACGATTTCCAAAATGGTAAGATTTAGCGTTACCTTGTCAAGAATAATGCTAGTTTGGGAGCGAACATAACGTTGAGTCTAAGGGTAAGATGAGTCTGCAGCAGTCTGAGGAAGGGGGGGGGGGGGGTGTTGCTAGGCAAGTATACAAGAATACGAGTCCTAGGTTAGATTAATTGATAGCCTTAAGTTAGGTCGTGTTCTTGTTCCTGTTGCCCTTTTAAAAGATAGTAATTTCAGTTATAACTATCCTTTTTAATTACAAAGGCTCCTAGCAAATGTATACGGGATAGAGACTGAGAGAGAGAGAGAGAGAGAGAGAGAGAGAGGAGAGAGAGAAGAGGAGAGAGAGAGAGAGAGAGAGAGGGAGAGAGATACTTTCAAAAGAATTATCCCTGTCTGGAAATATTTTTTTTTTTTCATTAATGATTGATTTTCCGCGAAAAATACTACAGAAATACATTCACTTTGAGTAGTGGATATAAATATCCTAATTAAACAAAATTTTAGTAAGATATGCATCATGCAGTCAAAAGGTTTCATTTATTCATTCTAATGTTACACGTATTGTAAAAATTTTGCATATTGATAATCCATTTTTCATGTTTACTCAGAAAAGAAAGCGTTCAATAATTCAAAGAAAAATACAATGAAATTATAATGAAAATGAAAGATAGTTGTCTTTGAAAGTAAAAATATCTAGGATTCTAGAATAAAATAAAATGATAATTTGGGAACGAAAACCGGAAAAAAAAAAACATTAAAACACTTATATTTCACAAAAGAAGATGTAAGATGAGATTGCTTACATATTCCCATGGTAATGTTTACAAAATATCATACAATATGACTCTCTCTCTCTCTCTCTCTCTCTCTCTCTCTCTCTCTCTCTCTCTCTCTCTCTCTCCTCTCTCTCTTCTCTCTCTCTCTCTCTCCTCTCTCTCTCTCTCTCTCTCCTCTCTCTCTCTCTCTCTCTCTCTCTCTCTTATTTCTGCAATTTCTGTTATAGAAAAGCTCATGTAAACCTTCGCTGTCAACCTATGAGACGGAGGTCTTTTAACCCAGAACCTTCAACATAAAAAGTACTTCAGCGTCCTCCACATAACACGTCTTTGCTCTTAAAAGGATGACTGCTGTTATGATGGAATTTCTATAGGCAATGAATAAATTTATTTTTTAAAAGCATAGCCATTAAACCTAGTCTTTTTTCTTCAAACTTTTCTATAGAAAATGGATAATCCTAAAAATATGAATTACTATTTTTACTTACGTAAAGAAAACTGATTTT
>NC_090733.1:34361152-34363652 GCF_036898095.1 Palaemon carinicauda
CATTTTTATTAATATTTTGCCATATAAATTTTTCACCTTCAGTAACTATGTAGTAGATCAGCAAGATCGGCGTGAGAGGTCATGAATCAATTGAAACAACTGTTAGCACATAGAGATGGGTATCCATAAGTGCTGTCTACTAGTACTGATGTCACAGAAGAAAGGGGCATTGGAGTAAGTGAAGATGGCTTCTCCCCAATAGAGAAACATACAGGTTGCCTAAAAGGTTTTGTACCAGGGGTCATTACGTTGGGCCTCTGGCAGAACCTTTAAATCCAATCCCAGGTGGTCTGTGGGCAGTCTGTCTTAGGAAGACGTATCAGCCACCAAACTCATTGGAACAAAGATGTTTTGAATTGTACTTGGAAGCAGGTTCTCAAGTGAAAGCAGGCAGAAGGAGCATATACGAATGAGGACGGATGGGCCCTCTACGAAGTGGGCAAAGTTACAGGCAGCCAAATATATTGCCAGTAGTTTGTGGTTTAAGGAAGAGTAGCAAAAAACTGTCTTGAAAAGTTATTTACTGAAGAAGGCTAATGGGTAGGCAATCATTTGATCACTTGTTTGATTACTACCCTACGGACACATCACTAGAATCAGTGGGGAATAGAAAGGATTCAATTCCGATAGAAAAGATAAAAGCAATAGTAGTTTATAGATCATTCTTTAGAATGAAGAAGGCTGAATTTTGGCTTGCCATTGTGGGAGTTGTGGAGGCGGACAAAAGAGGTGCCAATGAATTACAAGAGCTCTTGATAATAATTCACCATGTCCAAGAACTCCTGCCAGGCTTTGACGGTCAAGGGTGTTTGGAGTTTCTATACTGATGATACCTTTTCAGGGAGGACATAAATACTCTCAGGTGGGATGCAGTAACCCATGAAGATCACTTCCTCCGTACCTATTGGGACATTCGTAGTACTGGACTACGAAACCATTTTGCTGCAGGTGGTCGGGGAGGATGTGTAGGTGACGATGGTTGTCTTCTTTGTAGGGAAGAATACCATTATGTCATCTATGTAACATATTCAGAAGGAGGGATCCCTTAAGTTGCCATTCATCAGTTGTAGATATGTGGCCCTTGCATTACGAAGGCCAAAGCAGAAGTAACTCTACTCCTCCTCATGATGCCTTCAACAATTATCTTGCTATATTCGCCACTTGTAATACCTACAAAATTCTCTTTTACTAACTTCCACTCCTCCTCTAGATTACCTTTCCCTGGTCCCATGCCACTTCCATCTTTTCTTGATAGTTAATTTCTACTTTTTTTTTTTTTTTTTACAAAATAACTCACTTCTAATCCACCCCCTCTATTTCCCCACTCTTTTTTCTACAACTAATTTTCCTTTAACCAAGAAAAAAGATCAGACATAGCGTTAGCTATACCCAGAAACACGTGCACATCTTTCAATCTTCCCAACACCCTTCGTGTTACCAACCAATAATATATTAATAGCCAGTCTTCCACTATCATTGTTCACTCTTACCCATATATACATGTTATTATCTTCTTTTTTGTTTAAATACAATTTACCAGCAGCTCTTGTTCAACATACATATCTACCAGTCTCTCACCTCTCTCAGTTTAATCTAGTACGCAGTATTTTACAATAGCACTTTCTATCTCTACAGTACCCACTCTGGGATTGAGGTCCCTCAATTCTTTCTATCCAGTCCTTGTACACACTTAATAATTGATTCCATAAGTTATATAATCTAATAAACCTGACTCTTATCCACATTACCCTATATGTTACCTCCCAACATTCCACTAATCTACATGCATTCGATTCACTCTGTAATAAAGCCATCCCATCTATTGCTCACCCACTATGAATCGCACATACTCTATGGATCAGAAATCATTCGATTTTCTATCCATCATTTCATTTTACTTACTCCTCTCATTTTCCTTTTTATTTATCTAAACGCCAATAAAACTTTTACTGAAATTTTTCTTTCTGTTTTTGAATAATTTTTAATAATATTTCTACCTTTTTACTCATATTATAATGTATTCCCTCTTCGTTTCTAGGTAATTCTATAAGTAACTATATTCAATCTTCAATTTTCTTTATATGGTATCATGAGGGTAATTTCAGTGCCGTTATTATTATTATTATTATTATTATTATTATTATTATTATTATTATTATTATTATTATTATTATTATTGTTTTTATTATTACTATTATTATTATTATTATTATTGTTATTATTATTATTATTATTATTTCTCTCATTTATCATATAATGCAATCGTTTTCCTTTTAAAAATTTTCCTTTTTCATATATGCGGAGATGCATGTATATGCGTTCGAATATATGTAAGTTCTTGTATATGAAACTCCCTATGAAATAATAGAAATATTTATATTACATTTATTTCGCTTTTTGCTCGCATATATATATATATATATATATATATATATATATATATATATATATATATATATATATACATATTTATATATCTTTATATGTATTTAAATATATA
>NC_090733.1:34368652-34373652 GCF_036898095.1 Palaemon carinicauda
ATATATTAACGTCTGGGAGTTGCATATTATTCTCAGAGGTTGAAGATATTCTCCTGTGTATCTGATTGTCTGATGTAAAGAAGTGAGTTCGGGAGCTTGAGAGTTTACGTAATTCATTAGTCATAATGTATATTCTTTGGTGCATAGACTCGGGATCAAGTGAGTGTTATAAATATTGGTGATAGCCGGGCCGTGTTTTGAATAAATATTTGACCAGTTTAGTGTTTATAGGATTCCTTGTATTGTTAGGATTCATTTTTTTGGAGGTTATACTTTTTTGTAAAGTAAAAGATGGCTGAATTAAATGTAAAGGAGATTTTGGATAACCCAATTGTCCAGGAATTATCGGAAGCTAAAGTAACTAAAGCTCAGTGGAATGATTAAAGACAAAATCAATTATCTAGCCTAAGAAGCGTTGATGAACTCAGGAGAATTGCCAAAAGGAAGATATTGCAGAAGCACGCGACCTTTTGAGGAGACCTGAAGCAGAATTAGTAGAGAAGCAAGAATCACATGACCCACACACTGAAGGAATGAAAGCAGAAATGAATGTACAGGCTGAGGTTAGGCAAATTGCAATTGGAGGGAATTTGATTAAGTTAATGATGATAGCAGAACGGGAAGAAAAAAAAAGAGAGAAGAGGCAAGAGAAATCCCAAGACATGCACGAGGAGCGGCAAGAGAAATTGCTTGACATTCAAGGGAATTGGAACTGTTGCATGCTCATGCAAAGTTATCATCAACTCACACATGTATAACCCGTTCTATGCATGATCATGTGTTTGATGTGGTGAAGGTACAGATGTTGATGCAGAAATTCACGGAAGAAAGACCCAACAAGTTCTTCAATCGTTATGAAAATGGCGCGTCGACGATGGAAGGGCCAACAGATAAATGGCCTGCGTTATTGCAGAGTATCCTTACTGGAAAAAGACGCAGTGCGTATCTTGCCTAGTTGCAGGACCCGAGGAAGGAGTATGAAGAACTTAAGATGAGGGTGCTGCAAGTATATGAGATGACCTCTGAATATTATAATGAATGATTCAGAAATTTAAGAAATTAGAGAGAATGACTTTCCTGGATTACGGTTATAAGGTACGGCGATACTTGAAGAAATGAATAGACTTCCAATGGGAGAGATGGCTGATTTATAAGAGTTGATAGTGCTGGAACAATATTTAATAGAATTCCTGAATAAACTCGAACATACATAAAAGAGAGAGGGGAAGAAGCTTGATAGAGCTGCTTCGGTGAGTGAAGAATCTAATATTATTAATTATAAACCCTACTCGGGTAAGAAGTTTCAAACGTCATTCCAACTTTCAAACGTAATTCCGACCAAGTGTCAAGTATTTGCCAAACCATGGAAACCAGTTACATAATAACGATAAGAAAAAGTTCAATATTTTCAGCGGAAATACCTCTGGTACTATTTCAAAGCAGAGCATGATGGTCCCACAAAATCAGTCGTCAAATCGTCCTCCTTCAGGTGTTGGGAAAGACGTGGAAAAGATTAATATCGTCAGTTATAAATATGGCAGAATAGGCCATATCAGTAAGGAATGCTGGTCGAACCAACCGAAAGCAGTCAAAGTGGTTAAGCATAATTAAAGTTCACAGAACAAGATGAAGAATATAACAGGAAAGGTTGACGAGGAAAATAACAAGCTAACGTTTATAAAATGAATAGGAAAAGCACAAAGAGCATTGATCCCTTTTAACTGTATACATATGGATGTTTGGTAGCCTCTTTGGATGGAAACGAGCAGATCCCAGTCAAAATATTGCGTGACACAGGATGTAATCATAGTTTGGTGATGCGATGCATATAACCAATGAGGAATAGTCTCTCACAGGAAATTCTGTCATTTTCAAGGGAATAGGAGGTGAGGAGGTTACCTCTCATCGTCGTTTAAAACTGTCATGCTAGTTGGTGACAGGTCATTTTAACTCTGCGCTAACGATTCATTGGCTGTCAAAGGAGTAGAAGTCCTACTGGGAAATGAAGTTAGTGGAGCGCCGTTTGAGCTTTGTGTAGTCCTATGCCTGAGCTCTCGAAGGACTGTCCGTATTTGTTTCCTAGTTGAGTTACATCTAGGAATATGTTAAATAAAGTGTCTGCAGAAAAAGACAGAAAAACTAAAGGAATGATGAACTTGGAGATTTATTTATGGAAGAAGAGGTTTCCCATGATACTACTCAAGAGAAGAGCTGCGAGAGAGCCTGAGAGAAGGGAAACGGCAAACGAGATGAACAGGAAGACTACAAAGTAATGGACTTGAAAGAAATAGATCTCAGCATTAGAAGAAAGACAAGAGAGTCGGAAAAGGCTGATAGGATTGCAATAGAAGGATGTGACTTTAACGCAATTATTGGACTATGTGGTGGATGAGACGGAGGTGTAGCAGTTTCCCACTGTTTATTAACTCAAGTAGGGATTGCTTATGAGCAATGCATAGACTCGCCGATATCCCTGAGAATGCCTACTGAGGCATATACTACCATATATTAATTTCCGCACCGCGGACATGACAGGTGATTGATGTATCACACGAGACAGGACACATTGGAAAGCAAGACAATGTAGGAGATTATGAGACACGTTTTCTGGCCTGGCATGCATAAGGATGTGAGCTAGCTTTGCTATGCATATCATGTCTGCCAGGTCGCTGGAAAGCTTAAGAATCACATCCAGAAGGCTCCCTCACCCCTTGCATGAAGCACAAGGATAACTCTTCAGCAAGGTAATGATCAACATTGGGAGACTGTTACCAAAAACGAAAAAAGGCCACGAATATATGTTAACTTTGATGTGACCAGTGACAAGATACCCAGAAGCCATACCCGTCAAGAACATCATTGCCAAAGTAATCGTCGTTCAGTGTGACCACTTGAACAAATTTCACGTCAAAATTGTTTCAGGAAGTGATGAAACTGTTGGAAGAGACCCAGGTGCATTAGAGAGGTTTCATCAAAACCTAAAGAGTGTGTTAACAAGCTACTGCAAAGAAACAAGAAATCAATGAAACATCGGTCTACCTTTGATGCTATTTGATTCACGCAATGCTTACTTAAGAAAGCACAGGATGTAGCCGGCATGAAATGGTGTCCGGACGAGGAGTAGGAGTACCATTTTAATGTTGGCAGTAAAATAGAAAGATCGAGAAGAACCGGAGGGAGATTATGTCAAGTTCTTGAGGAGAAGGATCGGCGAGATAAGAAAATTTTCCCTCGAAAACCTTAAAACCAGCCAAGGAAAAAGAAAGAAAGACAATAGCTGTTGGTTTTCACACCGATAAGGAGATTCCGTGTCACCAACAATTTCAAAGGACCATACCTGATTTTGAAAAAGGTCATTGACCTGACCTACGTTATCGAACCACCAGGAAGAAGGAAAGTCAAAGGAAGATACATGTTAACTTATTGAAACCAAAATTAAGTTAACAAGAGACTGAAGCTTCACAGGTATGTATGGTGCAAACCATTCCTTTCATGTAAAACGAGAACTGGTTTGAGGTAGGGGCTCTCTGCAAAGTGAGCAATTCGTCCAACATTAGGAACTTAAAGGAGAAAAGAACACAATGTAACATAGAACAGCAAGAGGAATTAAGCCGATTGATTATATTTTTCTCTAAGATTTTCTCACATGTGTGTAAACCGATACTGTGAGCACCTAATATCAACAAGAAATTCCTTATCCAAATAGATATGTCTGGCATAGTGATTGGGGCTGTCCTATTACAAGAAGGCAAGAAAAGAATTCTTCACCCCATCTATTCTATGTCGTCGAAGCTGATGAAGCATCAACAGGCCTACTTTAGAGTTGAAAAGGTACTGCTAGCGCTAATTACAGAGATAAGAAAGTTTGAAGTTTATGTAAATACACAACAGAATGAAGAAATTGCGGTTTACTCATATCACAATCCTTCAATTTTTGTTAATAAAATGAAGAATAATAATCAGATGTTAACTAGATTGTCATTATGTTTTCTATCATATTTCATTAATGTAAAGCATATATCCAGTAAAGAAAACGGGGTGAAAGATAAATCATCTCGGGCTGAATCAGCGGATTCAGCCCCGGAATAGATAATATTTTTCAAGGGAGCGATCTTACAAAGCTGGTCTTACATGAGAGTAGATTATTCGATTCACTAATGCCATTTGAGTATTTAAGAGATGTATATCCAGCTCGTAAGGTGGGTCCCATTCATGTAGAATTAATTATATGTATGTAAATTACATAACACAGTCATCATTTATTTAGTCATTTTTCAATTAACTTCTGTATACGTATTTTATTTTTATTTTGGAGAATTAAATTTATATTTCATGTAGTTTTGTTACAAAATCCTATAAAATTTTATTAAATGGTATGTATGATACACATGAGGTATAAAGGCTAGGGATCGATCCATGTTACCCCGTGGTTGGAAGTTGCATGAAGGCTCTAGATTAAACTTAGTCTTTCTTTTAATGTTACGGGAGGAGGTGGGAAGAACTAGCCGATATTGTTGCTCTCCTAGGTGATGATAGGACCTTACTTCAAACAGACAAGTTGGAGACCCTGATTCTGTGGGAGCCATGTCCCACATTTCGAGAATGCTTGACTGAAAGATTCTAGAATGTATTAGGATGACATTTAAGGGGCTGTTAGCACTGGACAGAGATCAGCCTGACATCTCAAAAGAGCCAACGTCCGACAATTTTCTCACAGCTTCTCTTCAGCTATAGCTATTTCCCTCCAATGAATACCCTGGAGAGTACCTGTTAAACATTGAGATTTTTCGGTGGTTTAATTTCGGAGAAGTGAAGTATATTTGTGAGTACGGTTATGTTGAAAATTATTTTTCTTTGTGCCCGGCACTGTGTGACTTTGTTAAACAGTGGGGTGCATTTATTTTTGCTTAACCATTCGGTAACTTTGTGTTAGCCAAAAGGTCGTAAAACTAACAGATAATTATATATATGAGTAGTTCTTGCTTCTTTCCTACACTGTT
>NC_090733.1:34381152-34408652 GCF_036898095.1 Palaemon carinicauda
CTTGGAAGAGTGAGCTGACAGTTCGGGGGTTTATGGGAATTAGTTTTAAATTAAGCATAGGCAATTTCTCACTGAATAGGTTAATGCATTTTTTCCTAAATTTATTATTATGGAGAAAGGGAAATCTAGCAAACATACGGAGCTTGGGGACATTGTGGACTATTGGGGTTGGATTGAATTTCAGATGAAGTAGCTTATTAAGGGATCTATGAAAAATTGCTGGGGGGAAATAATTATCCTTAAAGTAATCAGCAAGGAAAGTCACTTCAGTATGAAAGGTAGACCAGATTGATATCAGATTAATGGCTCTATGGAGGAGAGTTGACACGGAATTCAGTTTAAAGTTAAAAAAACATGAGCTATAAAAATTGGTCCCCAGGCCAGTAAAGGTGCTCTTTCCATAAATACCAGTATGAAAGCCAGACTCGTCCTTGGATATGCTCACATCAAGGAACGGAAGTGAATTCTGTGTCTCTGTTTCAACCGTAAATCTAATGTTATGGTGTTGGTTGTTTAAATACTCAAGAAAGGTATCAGCATGGTAATTATATCTGAACAAGGCGAAAGTGTCATCTATGTAGCGTCTATAAAAGAGTGGGCGGAAATAAGGTGGGCATACATCTAAAGCTCGCTCCTCCAGGGAGCACATAAATATGTTTGCAAAAGTAGGACCCAGAGGGCTTCCCATGGCCATCCCCTCAGTCTGCTTAAAAACCGTATTATTAAAAACAAAGGGCGTATCCAGCACGGCTAATTCTAAAAGCAACTTGAATTGAGTTCTATTAAAATTGTTGAACAAGCAATCGTCAGTGGGAAATACCCTGTCTAAAATTATGTTGATAGAATCGATAACGGGAACATTTGTAAAGATCTGAGTCCTGCGTGATAATGTCATCTTTAAAGGAGGCCGAGTTTATTAATGTGTATTTGTTGTGAGTCAGTGGTTGGAGTAAAGGGACAAGAAATTTGGCAAGTTTATAGCTAGCAGTGTTAATGGAAGAGAGGATGGGTCTAAAAGGAATTCCTTCTTTGTGTATCTTTGGCAGTCCGTACATAAGTCCATATGTAGATCCTGTTACAAAAAGGTCCTGATACGTATTTTCATATATTGCTTTGGTTTGTTTTAGTGTTCTAAGAAATCTATTGATTTTACCTTCGGGTTTAGTAATATTGTAAAGGTCTGGGTCACCAACTTTGGTAAATTTTGAAGAGTCATTTAAAATGTCATTCATTTTTTGTATGTAGTCATGTCTGTCAAGGATAACGGTACCATTACCTTTTTCTGGACGAGTAATTATCAAATTTTTATCGCTGGCTATGTTTTTCAAAATATCATAATCATTCTTGGTAAAAAAAAAAAGGAGCCCATCTAGTTTTAAGACTATTAAAAGAGCTGTGGGCGAGGGCTGAGAATTGTGATCTGTATATATATATATATATATATATATATATATATATATATATATATATATATATATATATATATATATATATATATATATATATATATATATATATATATATATATATATGCATATATATATGCATATATATATATATATATATATATATATATATATATATATATATATATATATATATATATATATATATATATATATATATACATATATATATATATATATATATATATATATATATATATATATATATATATATATATATATATATATATATAATATATATATATATATATATATATATATATATATATATATATATATATATATATATATATATATATATATATATATATATATATATATATATATATATATATATATATATATATATATATATATATATATATATATATATATATATATATATATATATATATATATATATATATATATATATGCATATATATATATATGTGTGTATATATATATATATATATATATATATATATATATATATATGCATATATATATATATATATATATATATATATATATATATATATATATATATATATATATGCATATATATATATATATATATATATATATATATATATATATATATATATATATATGCATATATATATATATATATATATATATATATATATATATATATATATATATATATATATATATATATATATGCATATATATATATATATATATATATATATATATATATATATATATATATATATATATATATATATATATATATGTATATATATATATGCATATATATATATATATATATATATATATATATATATATATATATATATATATATATATATATATATATATATATATATATATATATATATATATATATATATATATATATATATATATATATATATATATATATATATCTATATATAATACTTGCTTCCGAAGTCCAATGCTAACGGTGTTCGGCTATGATCTTGCACCAAAAATTTGTGACGTCATTTTGTAGATTTTCAGTTCTTTGCTGGTGTCACTTTCTGGCCACTAGAGGTACCTCAGGTAAACTCCGTCTCCTTCACGCACCTTCATCTGATGAAACATCTCCTGTTCATCTGCTTTGATGGCATGTTGACCCTTTTTAAAATACAGGGAACATCCTTCAGGCTATTGGTGAGGTGGGACATAGCATCAGATGTCCGTTGAAAAATGTCCCTCAGTGCCTTGCCTTTAGATCGAAGACTATCGGGTCTTTTTGTTTGACAAGATGCCTGATAGTCTGATAAGGCAAGAGCCATTAGCGCCCGTCCCTTCTCTCTAGGCCTTATCAGTGTATTTTTCAATCTTAGATTTGTAGTATATTTTGTGAGTTTCGTCGTTCTCTAGTGTTCTTTTTAAGCTTCTGACTCGTCCAATCGCATTATTCATATTATCAAGTTGATGACCAGAGTTCTTGAATGGCTGCTCTGCCACCTACTTTCCATTTTGATGCCATGTCGTGTTACTCAAGGTCGAAAAGAATCTCTTATCCTTTAGGGAATCTTCCAATAAGGAGAGTGATTACTTTTTGTAGGAGTCCTGATTAAAATGACTCTGCAGTAGCACTGGTAAATCTTGAGCATAACATTTTTTATGAATATATTGCATGGGTGAGACCTGGGATGCAAATATATAGGACATAAAGCCACCCAACCAAATTGGATTAGGTTGGCAGATATCTCGTTGGCAATGCCGTAGCGTTGCTCCAGAAAGACTCAGATCAGGATCGTGTGTGACCCGATCACGAGCTCAACCTGTTTGTGGTCCGTTGGCATGCTTTACAGCTCTACATCTGTCATATATGGCCATCTCTTCAGGCAGTCCTTAGGCCTCTTATAGTACATTGTTGCGTTAATCTTTTTGATATCAAGGAGTTCTTTTGCTCCTTCTTCCTGCTCAAAACTGTTGATGTTACCAGTGGTGAGTTGGACCACTTAGTTGCTGGCAAATGTACTAGCCTTTATCACCATAGTAGGTTCCAAGGCCTTCCCATTACACCTAGCTGATGTCTTAGGTTCCTTACAATTAACATAGGTGAGGCTTCTCCTTTTATGAAGCTGATTGTAAAGCACGTTCTGTTCACCATGACTCTGATGAGCTTCAACATTGTACAACCATCTGGTCATCGGTCAGTGGACATTAAGTGTATGACCATAGTCGTCGCAAGAGTCCCAGCCTCTAAAGTGGTTCCAGTGTTAGTTCTACTAGACGGTGTATTCCTAGTCATCCCAGTCCATACTATAGCTTATCAGATGTATAATGAAGATAAAGCGGACTTTTAATGATAACATCATCCGTACTGCGTTGTCTGCCTGACTAAGTTTGATCGAATTGTCTTTGTGTATTTATTTTAGCATATATATATATATATATATATATATATATATATATATATATATATATATATATATATATATATATATATATATATATATACACGCACACGCACATATATATATATATATATATATATATATATATATATATATATATATATATATATATATATATATATATATATATATATATATATATATATATATATATATATATATATATATATATATATATATATATATATATATATATAAATGTAAAAGTAAATGTAAATGTAAATGTAAATGTAAATGTAAATGTATATATATATATATATATATATATATATATATATATATATATATATATATATATATATATATATATATATATATATATATATATATATATTGTGATGGCTGGCTTGACCACCACACAAAAACACTAAACTTATCAAACAGTATTCACTTAAGTACCATACTAAGTCCATAAAAGGTGGAATAGTATACAAGTTCAATAAGAGTGCAAAGTCAATTCAAGGGGACAAAGAAAATACCACAAAATTATACTTAAATTTAATACACAAGTTTCAGACAGAAATAACACCTGAACCTCAACAATACAGTAATTAATGACAAACACTCACTCTTAAACTCCCTGTAAAAGAAAACAATTACACAATTAAAGAAAGGTCATCAACACAAGCATACAAAAAGGGAAGTGTCCAGAAAGGAGGAGGCAAACGAAAAGTAAGAATATCCTAGCAAATACACACTAAATATCCATAACAAATTCCTCATACACTTCTAGGGACCTCCTCAAAGAGGACAATCAACTCTCCAGCTGGAGGCTTATTCCAGGTGGCAGAAAACAAGGATCCAAGACAATGGTGTTTAATGCTTCAATAATGCAGAACGCCCAGGAGTACAGGTCGTGGGCCCGACACACAAATATAACGATCAAAATCTTTACCTTGGGGCAGAGAGGTCCCCTTGGCTTTTACTGAACCAAGGGCAGTACACTATATATATATATATATATATATATATATATATATATATATATATATATATATATATATATATATATATATATATATATATATATATATATATATATATATAGAATGCTAGTTGCTATATACCGTCGGCTGCTATGCACCGGCTCCTACGTACCACTTGTTTGGCTTATATGTACCATTGTTGGGCTGCTATGTACTGGCTCTTATGTACCACTACTTTGGCTTGAATGCAACAAACAAGGCTACTATGTACCAGATACCAAGTAAGGAAATAAGAACACACAATGAGATAAAACACAAAACCATAAACATTGCATATTGTTAATACAATGTTTGTTGTCATATTTCATCCAAACAACACAACCATCAACAAAAAACCATACAATAAACATATTAAAATTGCATACAATAATTAAAAGTTGTCAAGCAATAGAATTCAGCATGCTACATTGTTGATACATTCTTATTCATCTACATGATCCATCAGATCGGCACAGCGGTTTAGAAAGTCTGATGTTGATATGAATTTGTTCTCACATTTCATTCAGAGGTCATCAAGGGCAATTTGCTTTTCGACAGCATGCTTCCATTGGTATCTGTGCATTTTCTTTTGTTTAACTAGTTTTACAATGATGGGAATTCTACTGGCTTCATCATGGAGAATGCTAATTAAGAAGTACATGTTAATTGAATTGTTTTTTGCTACTCTGTTAATCGCATGGTGCCACCCTTCTACATCGTTTTTAGTCTGAACAGGGCATTTCTAACAGGTTCAAGAATGTGGAGGATGCATCTCATTCCTAATCCATATTTTATCACAATAAGTAATGAGATCTTTTAATCGTTGATCAGGAAGTGGATGGCTAGTGATATGGCGAAAAGCTGGCTCTATATGTGATGGAGGGCTGGCAGTCACTACGGCCCTCAACCAGTATGGCCCAGTCACGTCGGCCTCTGACCCTAGACTACGGCCCCAACATGAGTCACTACGGCACCCACCCCTAGTCACTTCGGGCAACTCGGACCAACCACCCTAGTCACTTCGGCCGTCATTAGAAAGAGTATTTTTTAATGAAAATTGTTATTCATTGGTGACCTTGCATTGATACAAAATAAAAGATATATATATATATATATATATATATATATATATATATATATATATATATATATATATATATATATATATATATATATATATATATACAAATAAGTTTGGCAGTGCCATTAACTGCTGAATGAATTGTCTTACAGCGAGATGATTAATATAGGCATTTTGTAGAATGAATTGTCTTACAGCGATATGATTAATATAGGCATTTTTGTAGACCTAGTGTTTTTACTCTTCGGTACACTGCTTGGGCCCAGTGAAACCAGCAGCCATGAATGAAAGCCTCGGGAAGGCTCACTCGCACTACCGACCATAGTGCTTTCTTAAAATCCACAACCTCACAAACTGATGTTGGTGTTAACATGGTGATTTTTCATAGGGCAGCTACGTAGTCCTTGTTCTTTCTTCTTGACATTAGGACAAAGCACAATGGAACCTGTTTCAAAATTTCATCCTTCTTTATAAAACTGTGGACACTTAAAAGTTGAACAAAAGGGGTACGAACAAGTTTAAAAGGTACTTATGTGTTAATACTATTTGAGGTACATAGCAGCCATGCATGGTACATAGCAACCAGATACATAGCAGCCATGCATGGTACATAGCAGCCAGGGATGGTACATAGAAGCCGGTGGTACATAACAGCCAACGGTACATAGACGCCTGTTCCCATATATATATATATATATATATATATATATATATATATATATATATATATATATATATATATATATATATATATATATATATATATATATATATATATATATATATATATATATATATATATAGATATATATATAGGATAAAAATCCTTAATGCAGAGCGAGGATATCCTGGGAAAGCTAAACAGCTTCACAAAGCAGCTCTGCAATGGCGATGAATAATATAAATCCAGCAGCAATTATCGTGCCCTTCAAGGTTGGAGGCTCAGAAACACACTGAGGCCAACTCCTCCAAGCGAAAACCTCCATACCTCGGATAATGAAGGAGAGCTGCCACGTAACCAACACAACTTGAAAATATAAAATAGTCGTTAGCCATTAATAAACACTAAGATAACCACCGGTGAGGAGACAAAAAGCTAATAAAGAAAGAATACAACACTTCTATACTTAACATTAAAAGTCTAAAAACTTAAATAATTCAGAAATTAATGACAACTAAGTTACACCTCCTCACCCGACCAAAAAAAAAAATTCATTTTTTTTTTCATAATGTACGTTAACATTTAATCACATATTGAAATAATAAAATAACCAAAAAAAAATAGTCATTAAACCACCTGCAAAGACATGACAAACGAAAGGAAAGAGGGAGGCAAGTACCAAGGTTTGCAGCTCACAAGGAAAACAAAATATAACAATATATGACAAATACTAACAACCTCTTAAACTTGATACTAATCACAAGAAAACTTTCCAAAACCAGAAAGGCAAACCATCACCATTCGATAAATAGATACCCCACCTAAAAATTTCACATCACTCACACCGTTAATAAACTTAATAAAGAGTCATTGCACTAACAACCGGATTCTGTATATATAGTCCAAAGGCTATAACCTTTTCCACAATCAATACACTGTTCATTTTCAGGGATACACATCACTCACTAGCAATAAATGTTGATCACAAAAACCACTGTCTATTTCAGTGTTATATATCACACTTATCACCATAGTGTCCAATACATACACACACACCGAACGACACAGAGAAGACCACCAAAAGACTCCCCTGCGCAAACAAGCAAACAAAATCGATGAAGCGTAATTATTAGCCTGAAAATACAGAATACCAGATTAGTGCCTATTTCTTTTCTTAGCTTATTATAAACCTTATCGTACCTGACACCTCTAAACCTTGGTAGATTAACCTTAACTCAGTCTAGGGTACTACTCATACACCAGCCTGTAGCGCCTAAAAAACGGCTGTGTTGTTCTACAGACCCGTAAACCCATGACCCTTCTAATTAATCAATCATTAGAAAGTACCAGTGATCACCCTCACCTTTTAACCTTACAGATCCCATATACTATACCCAAAACATTATAGTCTTCTGTAAACAATCCATGATTAATAAATCTTAAATAATCATTTGCTTCTACTGACTACGTGCCCACTTCAACAGCACACACACCATAATTAGAACGATACAGATACTACCTTTAATAACTGCATAGCCCTCTGTCAATCAACTAATACTCAACGCTGCGAGAGAGAAAATCGGCAACAATGTTATCTTTTCCTGGGATGTGGGAAAATTCTAAATTCCACTCTTGCAGCATGAGACTCCACCTCATCAATCTTTGATTTTTATTCATGTATCTGCTGATGAAGGTCGGGGGATTATGATCCGTCAAGACCTTAATAGGTGTATCTGAGGAGGAGAGATAAACCTGAAAATGGTTAATAGCAAATACTAAAGCAAGAGTCTCTTTCTCCACAGTGGAATACCTACGTTGGGCGGAGGACAATTTTTTTTGAAAAGAATGCGACAGGATGAGAAACTCCCTGCTCGTCATTCTGCAACAACACCGCTCCTACACCAACGTCACTTGCATCCGTGGCAAGAGAAAAAGGAAGGTCAAAATAAGGAGCTCTTAAGACAGGGAAATTAATTAATACTCTTTTTAAATTATCAAAAGCCCTTTGTGTTTCATCAGTCCAGACAAAAGCTACCTTCTTTTTTAAGAGATTAGTCAAAGGATCGGCGATGTCAGAAAAATTTCTAACAAACCTTCGGTAGTACCCACCTAACCCAAGGAATCTTCTGACATCCCTCCTGCACTTAGGGATTAAAATTTTTTCAATACATTCGATATTTGCTTGCTTAGGAGCAACTTTACCATTACCAACTTCATGACCCAAATATACGACCCTCGCCTTTGCGAATTCACTTTTCTTTAAATTAATTACTAAACCTGCTTTCTTCAAAACCTCAAACAGTGCCCTAATACGTTTTAAATGAGTTTCCCAATCATTACTATAAATAACAATATCATCAATATAAACTACACACCCTTCTAAACCATAGACTAAAGTATTCATTAACCTCTGAAAGGTGGCAGCCGCGTTCTTCATACCAAACGGCATCACTTTACATTGAAACAGTCCCTGGGGTGTTACGAAAGCGGACAGGGCCCTTGCCCGCTTCGAAAGAGGAACCTGCCAATAACCTTTCAGCAAATCGAGTTTACTAATGTACTTGGCCTTACCCATACGATCAATACAATCCTCAATTCATGGTAATGGGTAACAATCAGACTTAGACACTTCATTCAATTTACGGTAATCAAAACATAACCTGAAATTACCGTCGGGTTTCTTTACCAACACAACAGGTGATGACCAAGGACTTTGACTAGGTTCAATTAGGTCATGTTTTAGCATATAATCAACTTCCTTCGCTACAACCTCATTTTTAAAAGGATTCAACCTGTAAGGCGCTCGTTTCACAGGAGTGGCACTACCTACGTCCACGTCATGTTCAAGGACATTAGTCCTTCCCGGTACATCCGAAAATAATTCATTATAATTAAATACCAATTTCTTTAAAGACTTTTGTTCTTCATTTATTAAATGAGAAACCATACCAGAAAAATGTTTCAAAGAATTCTTATTGTCTGAACGCCATTCACTTCCATTAAAAAAATTATCATCAATATTTTCACCCTCTGAAAAAGAAAAAAGTTTATCGTTTTCGGAAACTACAGCATTCCCTATGGTTGCCACGGGAATGACTTTCTACCGTTCTACATAAGCCTTCAACATATTTATGTGACAAAGCTGAAAAGGTTTCCTTCTCTCAGGAGTCTCTACTAAATAATTAACTTCACTTTTTTTTTCAGAATTTTCCAAGGACCTGAAAAAGATGCTTTCAATGGATGTCCAGGAATGGGTAACAAAAGCAAAACTTTGTCGCCTACCGCAAAGTCACGTGCTTTAGACCTTCTGTCAAAAAAGTACTTCATTCTTTTTTGGCTACACAATAAATTTTAACCTGCAAATTTCCAAGCCTTTGTTAACTTATCACCTAGATTAGACACATAATCTAATAAATTGATCTCAGGGACGTCTCCCTCCCAGGACTCTCGAACAACATCAAGAGGTCCTCGAACACAATGGCCAAACACAAGGCTGAAAGGCGAAAAACCTAAAGACTGACTTGGGACAGAACGAAAAGTGAACAACAAATAAGGTAATTCCTTATCCCATTCAGAACCATTAATCAAACAATATTTCTTTACCATCAATTTCAGGGTTTGATGAAAACTCTCCAGAGATCCCGGACTTTCTGGATGATCTGGAGAAGAGGTCACATGTTTTATATTTAACTCTGCCTTTTTATCTCTGAAATACCTGCTAACAAAATTAGAACCACAATCCGATTGAATAATTTTAGGCATCCCAAACCTGATAAAAAAGTCAATTAGTACATCGAAAATTTTAACACTTTTTATCGTACGTAGTGGTATTGCCTCGGGATATCGAGACATCCTATCCATGATAGTCAAAATATATTCATTTCCACTACGAGTCCTTGGTAATGGTCCAACAATATCAATAATGACCTCCGCGAAAGGTTCGGAAACCACTGGAATAGGACATAGAGGCGCTTTTGGAATAAGCTGATTAGGTTTACCGACCTTCTGACAAACGTCACAGCTATTGACAAACTTCTTTACGTCCGCCTTCAACTTCGGCCAATAATAATTCATTAACAACTAGCCAGAAGTCTTATGAATGCCAAAATGTCCGGCCAAACCACTTTCATGCGCCAATGATATCAACTCATTCCTGTAAACAAATGGAACCATTATCTGTTTCAAAATTTCATAATTAAAGTTATCAGCCTCCATAGGCCTAGTCAACCTATAAAAAATATTATTAAGTATTTTAAATTTGGGACCGGTTATATCAGTCACCTCACCTGACTCAATAGGGAGATCCCGAACATCCTTTTTCTGAGCTTTCTTTAGCTCTTCAATAGTCCAATTCAGTTTGTCCTTCAAAATCCCAAGATCTACAACTACGCTATCACTACGTTCTAAACTACTTAAATCTAGATCAATTGTTGACTCTGCAGCGTCAACAACTTTAGCACTAGAACGAGTAACTGCTGCTACTTCACTATCAGGGTTTATCAGTATGGGATAAGTATTATTCTTCAGAGCAACATCATTCCCTATCACAACATCAAAATATTTAACCGGAAATTTATCAACGATGGCCAATTTCAAATTCCCTGCAAAGGAAGGGCAGATTAAATTAAAATTTTCCATGGCATACGATTTTACCGTATCAGGAAAACCAGCCAATAACACAAATTCCCCACTTTTTGGTACAAAATTGCAAGGTAATGCCTCCCTTAATATCAAAGACTGAGCTGCACCGGTATCACGCAAAATACGCACACGTCTTTTCTCGGACGAATTGGCGAAAGAGACACTACCGAAGGACAAATATCTGTCAAAACAACCAGGTAGTCATTGATCAGCGGATGTTGTTGGGGTAGGTTCTCTCTCTCTCTCTTCCACACCCATCACTGGCCTAACATTAGCATTTTGTGAGTTTCTAAACGCATAACACATGCTCTTTACGTGCCCCTTCTTATTGCAAAAGAAGCACGTCAATGTTTTCAATTTCTCGGGATTATATATCTTAGGTCTATTATTCCTGTTAGGAGAAAAATTAATATTAGTATTGGTATTGCCCTGATCATTACCTCTATAATTATTTCTAGTAAACATCCCTGCATTATTATTATTATTATTATTGTTAGAATTATTATTATTGTTAGAATTATTATTCCTACCTACTTTACCCCATCCGGACTTCACCATTTTTGTTACTCCCCCTAACTCACTCTTATGAGAAAAATAATACTCATCACTAGCGATGGCTACCTCCTGAATGGTCTCTAGTTTTAACTCTTCGAGGTGAACCTTCAGTTTATCCGGAACACACTTCTTGAACTCCTCCACCAACATTAACTCCTTCAATTTCTCAAAATTTACCACTTCCTTGGACTTGAACCAATCACTAGCATATTGTTCCTTCGATCTTGCGAATTCAATAAAAGTTTGCTCCCTACTTTTTTCTAAGTTCCTGAAGCGTTGCCTATAGGCTTCAGGGACTAACTCATAGGCCTTCAAGACGATAGCCTTCACACACTCATAATCTGATGACAGATCCTCCTCCAGAGTTACATACACTTTGTATAAGAGTGGTCCAATACTCTTGGGGCCACTCCAACCTTGCTGCAATCCTCTCAAAAGATACAAAAAACTCTGCAATATTGTCTTCCTCAAATTTAGGCACAAATTTGAGAGCCTGCGCTAAATTAATAGCAGGCGTTACTGACCTATTTGGGGAAGGGGAAGAGGAAGAAGAGGAACCTGAGTTTTTCATGGCAATCTCATGCTGCCTCTCCTTTTCTCTTTCCTCCGCCTTAAACTTTTCTATATAAAATTCCATCTGCCTCAGAGCAATTTGTCTATCCAAAATTTCTACAGACAACAGTGCTTTATCAGGTTTCACTTGTTCCCCACCAGCCTTTACAGTTTTAACACATTCATAAATTTGCAATAGCAATACACCCTTTCTTATTGACACATCATATTCCAATTCAAAATGTTCTGCTACAATTTCCAAAACTTCCCTATTCAACTCTGCAAGCCTTTCTTGCCACCCCTCTCCGCTAAGGAGGTCTAGTACATTAACCATGATGACCAATATTATTCACACAATACTAAATCTAAAAAAAAAAAAAAAAAAAAAAAAAAAACACCACGAGGAGGTGAAAATATGCTGCCTGAAAAACAACCCCAAGAATTTACTTTGCACATACACCGGTGAATACTTAGGAACGAAAAGATCCTGTCACGGTCGCCATTTTGTGATGGCTGGCTTGACCACCACACAAAAACACTAAACTTATCAAACAGTATTCACTTAAGTACCATACTAAGTCCACAAAAGGTGGAATAGTATACAAGTTCAATAAGAGTGCAAAGTCAATTCCAGGGGGCAAAGAAAATACCACAAAAATATACTTAATTTTAATACACAAGTTTCAGACAGAAATAACACCTGAACCTCAACAATACAGTAATTAATGATAAACACTCACTCTTAAACTCCCTGTAAAAGAAAACAATTACACAATTAAAGAAAGGTCATCAACACAAGCATACAAAAAGGGAAGAGTGTTCAGAAAGGAGGAGGCAAACGAAAAGTAAGAATATCCTAGCAAATACACACTAAATATCCCTAACAAATGCCTCATACACTTCTAGGGGCCTCCTCAAAGAGGACAATAAACTCTCCAGCTGGAGGCTTATTCCAGGTGGCAGAAAACAAGGATCCAAGACAATGGTGTTGAATGCTTCAATAATGCAGAACGCCCAGGAGTACAGGTCGTGGGCCCGACACACAAATATAACGATCAAAATCTTTACCTTAGGGCAGAGAGGTCCCCTTGGCTTTTACTGAACCAAGGGCAGTACACTATATATATATAGGATAAAAATCGTTGATGCAGAGCGAGGATATCCTGGGAAAGCTAAACAGCTTCACAAAGCAACTCTGCAATGGCGATGAATAATATAAATCCAGCAGCAATTATCGTGCCCTTCAAGGTTGGAGGCTCAGAAACACACTGAGGCCAACTCCTCCAAACAAAAACCTCCATACCTCGGATAATGAAGGAGAGCTGCCACGTAACCAACACAACTTGAAAATAAAAAATAGTCGTTAGCCAATAATAAACACCAAGATAACACCCGGTGAGGAGACAAAAAGCCAATAAAGAAAGAATACAACACTTCTATACTTAACATTAAAGGTCTAAAAACTTAAATAATTCAGAAATTAATGACAACTAAGTTACATATATATATATATATATATATATATATATATATATATATATATATATATATATATATATATATATATATATATATATATATATATATATATATATATATATACATATATATATATGTATTTGTATATATATATATATATATATATATATATATATATGTAAATATATATAGATATGTATATATATATATATATATATATATATATATATATATATATATATATATATATATATATATATATATATATATAGCCTACATACATATATATACATACATATATATATATATATATATATATATATATATATATATATATATATATATATATATATATATATATATATAGCCTACATACATATATATACATACATATATATATATATATATATATATATATATATATATATATATATATATATATATGTATATATATATATATATATATATATATATATATATATATATATATATATATATATATATATATGTACATACATATATATATATATATATATATATATATATATATATATATATATATATATATATATATATATATATATATGTGTGTGTGTGTGTGTGTGTGTGTGTGTATATATATACATATATAAATATATATATATATATATATATATATATATATATATATATATATATATATATATATATATATATATAGATTAATTTTCTCACTTATGTATCAAAATATCATACGTATGACAGAGATTGATGCCATTAGAAGAGTGTAGGGGAACGGAAACTATGATCTATGAGAATACCGGCAAGAGTTTCCAAAGACGTAGAGAATTTATCTTGCATGTGTGTTTGTTTACTTGCAGTTGAATGTATATTGTGTTTTCAAACTACCCTTGTCAACTTTATCGTGTCTCAATTCATGGGCAAAATTTTTCATAAAGATAATTCAAAGAGAGGGGGATAAGACAGATGCAATTCTGATCTTTCAACTATAGATGTATTTGTCAAAAAGAAAGTACACAGTCATGGAGCTCTTGATATAACTTTATTAAGTCAATTTTTAGTTGTAGCAAAAAAACAATTTTTTTCAAATAAATTACTTTAAATGACTACTGAATAAATGCTCTTACAAATATTCAATACACATCCATGTTTGGGCATATATGGAGACTACAGCCCCAGGAGACCAAGTATAAGTTTACTTTAACATTACAAGGAAAACCACAAAACTTCTTACCTTTCTAGCCCCAGGCATTAAGGGGAAGGACGTTAGCCCTTATTCATGGCTCTCTTCAAACTGATCAAAGGCGCAGTAGGCCAGGGCAGCATGATCCATGGGTGCCCTGGGGGTTGGTGCCATCTTGCCTGGGGTCCTGGTTATGGGTCCCCTATTTAAATAGGAGTCAACGTCAAACGGTCTCCTGGCTGTAACCTCCTGCAACGACAAAATTGAAAACAGTAAAAGGGCCTAATCATCAGGTGTGAGGCGCCAGCTACCTAAGAGGTGCCAGTCAATGCTGACACTATGTCTAATATTCAAGCGAGGGCAGCAGAAGAGGTCATCGACATGACCCCAATTGTTTACCGGTTCATTTATTTATGACAATTTCCCCCTACCAAGTTACAGTTTCTCCTAGAACTGTGGTAGGTTCCCCAAAAAAGAATTACTGCAAATTTCGCTTTTAATTCAAGCACCAATTCAAGGATAGTTTACTTTATTTGACACTAATCAAAAACAAACAAAACCCCAAACGTGACCATTCTGTTGCATTTCGCTTCGAGTACACATAGACCCAAATTTTCACAAAAGAGAAACAATTAGCAACCAAACTACCAAATCTGAACAAAGCAAGTTCACATATATCATAATAGTAGTTGTGCATTTTACCATGAGGAAATGGGAACTGTAACAATATGAATACATAAAATACATGATAAGAAAAACTGAAAATCAGGAACGAAATACCCAAACTTATGTTCTCAAAAAAAAAAAAATGTAGCAAATAACTTTGAAAAACCATACATACGGATAAATACGGGTAGGTAAATACCAAGAAACAAAATACTATAAAGGTTACATATGTACATAGCATAAACCATAGCAAATAACTCTGAAGAAAAATACATATTGATAAGTATGGGGAATCAAAAACTAAGGATACATATTAGCAAACGAAATCTGAAACAAACAATCCCATCATTAAAACAAATTATACCAAAATAGTGGACTAAGGATTTTAAATCCTCAGGCTTGTCTCAGCGACAATTTACTAATCAGATTTCAGATCACAGATGAGGCGCTACATATCTTGGCTTCAAACTCCGCCCTGGATTCCGTAATTAGAGACATGGTATATTAACAGATGACAAGAATTAAAGTACATAAAATACACCCAATCTCCATGGAAAAGAAAAACACATATCCACAGAGATGCACAAAATAAATGCATAATGGCCATTGTACATAGAAAGAAAAATTATCATAAATTTTATTAGTCATAATATTCTCATATAGCTATATTGCACTAGCAAATGTTTACAAATCAAACAAAAATCATATCTGTGGACACTAAACCTACAGGCGACAGAAACTTGTGTGTTACACCTTCACACCGTGCCAGAGAGGGTACATTCACCAAAGCCACTCCTTGTGTGGGAATGCTACCCCGACCTCCGCCTTCATGGGGTACCTGGTGGGTGGACCTCCTTAGAACATTCTGTTCTAAAGTCAAAGTTTCCCCTCCTGGCAGAGGATCCGTCAGCATGACTGGTCTGACCCCCTCTGCCCTCCTCCATCGGATACAGGCAGGGCAACAAATGCCCAGTCCAATCAGGACGGCAAGAAAAACACACATACTAGCTAAATAAAACCCCCAACTAAGGTTTCTATGCGAGGTTTTCAAATTTACAAGCTGACTAAAAAAAGGAACGTGGTCTAGGGACATGGTTCCTAATCGAGTCAAGTTAAGGTGAACTAACACGTGAGATACATTCACACCTATCATGATGAGAGAATCATTCACAACAGAAGTGTCTCTAGCTGTCACTCTTTCGCTCTTTCGCCGTCCCATTGAACAGAGTATCCACTCTGCTGTGTCCACATCGATTTTACTTCATATAAAAAAAAATCTGAATCCTCATTCTCAAGAGGTATCTCTACGAAAAAATAAAACTTGCTCTTCAACTTAGTAACAGTCACGGATGACATTTTATAAAACTCCGACAAATTATTCTCTACAGGTGGAATAGACGTTGGCACAGTCTCATCAATTTTCTTAATTATCTTAAAAATTCCCTAGGTGCAAAGTGTCAGACTTGATTTTCCCCGTGGTTGCCACTTGTTGCATCTGGCTCACCACGTTTCCCAAGTGTAAAATTAGCTCACTAGTCACAAAAGCTAATTGTGCAGCACTTTCTACATAAATTACATCTCTCTGAATTGGTTCTACTTCCCCGAAATTATTAATCCTATTCTTCAACACTCTCAATGCCTCCTGTCCTTTAGTTACTGCTATAGAAACTTTCTTCAGTTTCTCATCTACAATATGTGTATGATATATGACCTTGTTTATAATATTATGTGTGATTTTTTATTCTTGTTTAAGGGTATTTTCTAATTAATCGAGTGCCGAACGTGTATTAAGTCCATTCCAACCTCCAACCAATTCGTCTATCCAGTTACCTGCACTTTTTTTTCTGTTCCCCTTTGAAGTCAAGAAGTCTTCGAAAGTATCTATTCACATACTGAGGGCTCTTTTTATGTTATGAAGAATTATCTTCAACTTAACTACAGCAACATCTTCTTTAACTTGTTTCAATTGATCTTCTAACTTTTTAATTTGACTCAGAATCGTAACCAGCGAACTCGCAACATTCACAGGATCATAACTAATTAACAAAACATGAATATCAGACTTGAAAGACAGCCTAAATCTTTCGTCAAAGACTATGCCCTTGCGTATTCTCACTTCACTGTTCACACACACGCAAGCAGTTAGCAAACATAGCGCTGCAAAAAGAAACCAACACTTCCCGTTGCAAAGTATTCAACTCAAGCGTATCGCTAAATCCTGGCTAACTGAAACCAAAACAAGGCTCACTGCCTTTTAAAGACCAGTCGCCTCTCTCTCTCTCTCTCTCTCTCTCTCTCTCTCTCTCTCTCTCTCTCTCTCTCTCTCTCTCTCTCTCTCTCTCTCTCTCTCTTTTTCAGTAGAAAAGGGAGCATGGGCAATGTTATGAAACTCATCTGCTGTTCTGTCATTAGAATCCAAAACAGCGTAAATTGCTGATACATTTCGATTAATATGGATCACTCTGAATGGTGCAATTAAAGCTGATTTGAACTTACGCTCTTTACTCTGAGGCACCTTTATATACACACGATCACCAATCTGAATTTCATGTGATTTTATTTTAAATCCCTAGTTTTAACTACGAATATTCCTCTTCTTAGCTATCTTTAAAAAATGATTTGTAATTTCAAAAGCCATCTTCTTTACATTGGCAACATAAGTTCGAAAATCATCTACGTTATACGCAGGAAGTTTCTCCTTTTTCGTGAAAAAATCTTATGGCAAATTTGGATATTGACCGAAAACTAAATAATAAGGCGTTTCACCAATACTCTCATTATAGCCCGTGTTTAGGGCAAATTGGGCTGTAGACAACATATCCGAACATATATTTGGGTTATCTGCTACTGAGTATTTAAGCATACTAATTAAGACTCTCGATTCTTAGACTCGACCAACCCATTTGAACTAGGTCCATATGTAAGAATGGGAGAATGTTTAATGCCATGTAATTCAGATATTCGACTGAATACTTCATTTAAAAATCAAGTCCCGTGATCTGATACAATTTCTCTAAGAGTGCCGAATATCTCAATGAAAGCTCTAAGGGCTCTAGCAACTTTCTGTGCAGTTTTATCAATCAAGGATTGCACGAACGTATAACTAGTTCACGCATCTACTAGAACAAAAACATATTTATGTCCTGCATGTGAAAGAGGCAATGGACCTATTAAATCAATATGCACACGTCGCCATTTCTCTTTAACTAAAGGCCAGACTCATTTAATCTATGGGATCGATACAGATGACATAGGTGACACGAGTCTATATATCTCTTTATTGCTTGTATCATCCCTTTCCAATAAAAATGACCAGTGGCTCATCTGAGTGTATTTGATGCACCCACGTGACCGGATACTGACGACAAATGCGATAATGCCATGGCCTTACTTATGAAAGGAGTGGGTAATAAAGTTCGATAAACTAACTCACTTCATTTCAAATCAGTTACTTACAAACATCATCTTCGATTACAAATCTATTAAGTGGAAGTGGGATGTAAGTAGGAACTTCTTCTAATTCCTTTCTAATAAAAGCCTTAACTTTACCTCATACAGGATCTTCATTAGTTTTGTTACATCCCAATCACAGTTATCATCACTAACGTCGTGAGCTTCATGGACAGGTTCATTTATACGCAGGGCATTCACTTCATTCATTCTCTCACTGTGCCTAACACACTCTCTCACATGCCCTGTCCTATCAGCTGATGTCTCTCCCAGCTAAGAGGGATTATTGTGTATCTGTTCGCTTTCTCGCATAGCCTGCGATGTACTCATCGACCTCGTTATAGCATCCACAGAACAAGATAAGGCATCTGCTACTACATTAGTTTGTCCATAGATATATTTGAATCCAACGATATCGAATTCTAACAATGCTTCCAACCATCTAGCCTGACGACTTGACGAATATGATTTCTTGAAAGTATATGATAAGGGTTTATGATCGGATTTAGTACAAATTCTGTGACCCAACAGAAAATGACGATTCCTTCCTATTACCCATTTAATGGCCAGTGCCTCTTTGTCTAACACTGGATAACGGGTTTCTGGGCCCTTTGACGCTTGTGAAGCAAACGCTACCGGGCGGTAGATTCCGTCCTCATCCAGCTGTTCTATTACTCCCCCAATGGCAACATCGCTAGCATCACATGTCACATAGAACTCACGATCAAATTTAACCCTGGATAGGTACGGTCCTCGGACACCCCTTTAAGGGTATACTCGGACGCGAACGACCCCGACGCCAAAAAAAATTCTTGAAAAATCAGTTTTTGCAGTAACCTCCTTTTTTCTTTTGCCAAAAAAAACTTCAATGAATGCTTAAAACAACTGTAAAGATAAATACTACTCATCTGCAGAAAAACTATTTATTATAAATATTTTAAAAAATTAAGTAGAAAAAAAAAAGACCTGACATAAAAATTCATAAAAAAAAGGTTTATACATATATACACAAATCCTTTTAGGAATTGATTCTTGAATGTTTAGGACACATCTTGATGTATTTTGGATGAAGTCAGACCCATGGAGGTAAAGATCTGAAATGAGAAAAAAAGGGTAACTTTTTTTGGCCAAAAAAAATTGTCCAAATTTCATGAATTTTTTTGAGTACCCAAATGAAATAGGAAGTGGCTAATTTTTTTAGGGAATAAACATATGTTATCCTAAAATAGAAATATGTAAAAAAATCTTCATTATTTTGTAAATTACATTTATATCAGGGGCCATATCTAAAGGTAATTTTTTGAGTACTTGGAAATTTCGTAAAAAAATACATATATTTAATATATAATATGATATTTATGCAGGTAAAAATATACCAAAATATCACAAATTCTATAGGGAACAAGAATATATATAGATAGGGCAGCTTACGCTTCGGATATGTCCACAAAATGGCCGCCAACCACACTGACTCAGACTCCCTAATCTGCCACTTGAAATGTAGGAAGGGTATGTCAATTTCAAGGTGTTATTTACTAATCTAATTATTATTGGATATGCATAAAAATTGTATGGTGGGTTGCTGGATAATTGTCGATTATCTTACGACTATAAAATTAAAATTCTGACCCAAAAAATGTTTTTTGAAGGGAAATAAAATCGAAAAAAAAAATGTAAAACAATATTTTAGCTAAAAAAATTTGATGATATTCAATCAAAAAAAAGTAAACAAAATTTTCCGACAAATAAACATCTAGAGGAATCATTACTCTGTGATAGTTCCTTAGTACGTAGTAATTTTGAAAGAATTGGGAAAAAACGAAAAAATGGCAATCACCGGAAAATCGAACACATACCTATATATACGCCATATCTGGCTAAAAAAAAGATAGGCATGGGTAGCCAGATCATCTAGAAACACTTTCCAACACTATAAAAATATAAGTTTTGCGACACTACTTGCCAATTCCTTACGGTAACATGACTAAGCAAAAAAATGCAAAACAAATAAAAAGGGGCACTCGTGGAAAAATGGCCATTCTAATATACGGCATTTCAGAAAAAAAAAATTTCAGCCACGTGCTAGGCAAACCATCAAGGCATATTTTCCGACAAATAAACATATAAATGAAATATTACTCTGTGATAGTTCCTTAGTACGTAGTAATTTTGAAAGAAATGGGAAAAAACGAAAAAATGGCAATCACAGGAAAATCGAACACATACTTATATATACGCCATATCTGGCTAAAAAAAAAAATAGGCATGGGTAGCCAGATCATCTAGAAACACTTTCCAACACTATAAAAATATAAGTTTTGCGACACTACTTGCCAATTCCTTACGGTAACATGACTAAGCAAAAAAATGCAAAACAAATAAAAAGGGGCACTCGCGGAAAAATGCCCAACATTCTAATATACGGCATCTCAGATAAAAAAAAAAAGACATGCACGTGTTAGCCCAACCATCAAGGCACACTTTCTAACTCATAAACATGAAAAAAAAAATCAATAATATACGGCAATTCCTTACTACGTAGTAAATTTTTACAAATATTGAAAAAAAACAGAAATTGGCAACCGCAGTTAAATACCCAATATACCAATAACTACGTCGTATCTGACAAAAACAAAATCACGCATGGGTAGCCAGATCATCTAGACACACTTTCCAACATTAAAAAAGCAAAAGTTTTACGAAACTATTTCGCAATATCTTACGGAAAAATGACTTGGCAAAAAAATTAAAAAAAATTAAAAAGGGACACTCGCGGTAAAATGCCCGACATTCTAATATACGACATCTCAGATAAAAAAAAAGACATGCAGGTGTTAGCCCAACCATCAAGGCACACTTTCTAACACATAAACATGAAAAAAAAAATGAATAATATACGGCAATTCCTTACTACGTAGTAATTTTTACAAATATTGAAAAAAAAACAGAAATTGGTAACCGCAGTTAAATACCCAATATACCAATAACTACGTTGTATCTGACAAAAACAAAGTCATGCATGGGTAGCCAGATCATCTAGACACACTTTCCAACACTAAACAAGCAAAGGTTTTACGACACTATTTGGCAATATCTTACGGAAAAATGACTTGGCAAAAAAATGAAAAAAAATGAAAAAGGGGCACTTGCGGTAAAATGGTCCTCGTGGTGATGAACGACATTTTAACTAAAAAAAAAAACATGCACATGGTAGCCAAACAATCCACCAAGACTTTCCACAACTGATAACCTATACAAGTTGCACCATTCTACGACAATTTCATAATACGTAATAACTTTGATAATTATGCAAACTACCTCAGAAGGGTAAACTCGGACGCGAACGACCCCGACGCGTCTCAGAAATCGGGGAAGGAGTACAGCTACAGCAATGCACATCTGGACACTACTAGAGCGTGTAGGGGAGACACCTCCTGCAGGTCGATCACCCACAAATTCAGTCACAGGGGTGAGTCACGTGAGAAAAACCTGTTTTTTTTTGACGCTCGGGGTCGCAAACGACCCACCGTACCTATCCAGGGTTAAGAAAGACTAACAAACTATCTTCAGGTAAAGCTTGTTTCAACTTTTGAAATGTATCTTTATGTTCTCGACCCCATTCAAATTTCTCTGTTTTTCTAAGTTTATCTAAGGATTGAAATATTTTTCCAATGTCTTTAACAAATCTTCTGTAATAAGATTAGTTCACCCCAAAAGTGAACTAACTTGCTTAGGGGTTTGAGGTCGAGGATAAGTTCGAATTGCTTCTATCTTATCTACCATCAGGCTTACACCCTTGTTATTTAATTGATGACCTAGAAATTTAACTTCAGGCTGAAACCGCTGACATTTTGCTAGGTCGACCTTCAAATTATGACGTCTCAACGCTTCGGGAACTTTAACAAAATTAGCCATATGTTCTTTTACAGTATTTCCTAAGATTATTATATCATGCAGATAGATTAATAGTGCATTTCCTACCAATTCAGAAAATACGGTCGTCATTACACGTGAAAAATGCGCGAGTGCATTCTTTAACATAATTGCAAGGTATTAAAGGAATATAATGAGTCACCAGCAAGAAATGCGGTTTTCTCTCTACTCTTGAGATCGAGTTCTATTTGGTGATACCCAGATAGAACATCTAACGTCGAAAAGGATGTGTTATTCCAGACTTTACATAAAATTTCTTCTATTGATGGTAAAGGAAATAAATCACCATTGGTTATACTATTCAATTTACGGTAATCTACACATTTGCGTAAAACGCCAGACTTTTTCTTGACAACTACGATAGGAGAACGCCAGGGAGAATTAGAGACCGACATTATTCCATTCTCTTTCATATCTGCTAACTGTAATATAAATACACCTTGATATTCTTCCAAAAACTAAGCAACGTAAAAATGGAACTAAGCAGGTGTTAAACTATAACCCAAATCTTTTAAGGCGCATATGCCATTTGATGAGATACTTTGCTGAAAGGCACCATATAACACTAACTCAACATTTATTTCAACCCAAGCAATTAGCACATTCTCTTTAAGTAACACTGGTACTCAGGCAAAATTGTGGAATAATACTTTTATTTTCCCTTCCTTGATCTGCAGAATTGAGTCTTGCAACAAGTTATCTTCAAAGTCTACATAAAGCGTAAGTACGCCTATCCCTTCCTTTAATTCTTTGTTACACACGGCAAGTTCAATCACCATGGCAACACAAGCGTGTATACAGACTTCTTGGGAAAGTCGAAGGTCCCACTTATCAGTTACGTTAACAACAGGTTCTATTATGGGTGCTACTGATGCAACTGTCATTCCTATGGGTAGGATACAATCCCTCATGGTTACAGTCATTCCATCAGGACACGAAAGTATATTTAAACCTAGTAACCATATCACATCTGAACCACATATGAATTCTATCCCCATAATACCTAACTCGGGGACCATGTAGAAATCGTGAATGAGTTTCTAATCTCCCAACTCAAAGGGTTGTGAAAAAAAATTATTTATGAAAACTTTTTTTAACCCAAGTCCTTGACCTTGTAAAGGAACCTCATTTTGAAATTGATTTACTGCGATGTACGACTCAACAATAAGATATTCAAATGCTCCTATCATTATTATTATTATTATTACTATTATTATTATTATTATTATTATTATTATTATTATTATTATTATTAATTGCTAAGGTACAACCCTAGTTGGAAAAGCTCAATGCTATAAGCCCAGGGGCTCCAACCGAGAAAATAGCCCATTGAGGAAAGGAGAGGAGGAAACAAAATTTTTAAGAAGAGTAATATCATTAAAATAAATACCTCCTTTATAAACTATAAACACTTTAACAAAATAAGAAGGGAAATAAGATGGAATAGTGACCCCGAGTGTACCCTCAAGTAAGATAACTCTAACCCAAGGCAGTGGAAGACCATGGTACAGAGGCTAAGGCACTACCAAAGACTAGAAAACAATGGTTTGATTTTGGAGTGTCCTTCTCCTAGAAGAGCTGCTGACCAGAGTTAAAATTTTTAATATTGGAAGGGAACTTAACTTTGGTAACAGGTTGCTGGGGTAGTGTCTTTGGTCTTCTTCCTATTGGGTCATCGAGGGTGCCGCTGTCATCGCTGGGGGCTATCCTTGTGCTTGCAGCGTCGGGAAAGGTGACGGGTGCGCTAAAGTAGGTTTCCACCCTGGAGATGCCTGCATAAAACTCACCGGGGGATGGGGATATTACGGTGGTGCTCCCATCGCAAATGTCGTTCCTCCCTCTGCCAGAGGCGCTGCCGTTGCTCTCGTGTTGTGGGTTCGAGCTGCTGTACATTGACTGGCATAATGTCCCCGTTGTCTGCAATTGAAACACTGCAACCTTTTCTGAGATTTTGACCTATTGTTTGGCCCTTGACTCGATTATTTCTTCTGTCCATTCGAATTGTTCCCGGGCGATGACGACGACGATGAGGGTTGCTGTTGTCTATGTCCTTCCGATTGGGGTGTGTCCTCCTCTGTACTTGCAATTGTAATTTGCACATTATCCGTAGACCTCTTTACGAGCACGGGCTGAAACAGTGTACCCCACGCATATGGATGTAGATGTGACTTCATGACCTTCTTCAACCAAGGGTCTTTAATGCCTTCCAAGGCATCATGGCCGTCCAAGAAATCTTCCATGCCTGCAACTATTCTTGTGAAATATTTCAAGCACATCTCACCCTCCTTCCAGACGGGAACATAGTTACATAAATGTTCATACAAACTAGTGGTACCTAGGCCTAACCTCCATTGTAGGTGTATTTTCAGATTTGCCCAAGACTGTTTGTCAAAACAATTTTTTGAATATCGGTCCAACACTGCTCTGACGTCGCTACTTCTACCGAACTGAGAAATTTCTCTATTGAGATAAATCGCCGTCCTTGTTGTGGCACAATATCTTAAAAAATTGGTACATACTCAGATAGTGGAGGGTAGTTTCCATATTCGCTGTATCCTCCATTCCCTCCGGGCCAGGGTTCGAACCCGTATTCTAGTGAAGGTCTGTTTTCGTAAACTCCCTGTGGTGCTGGTCTCTTAGCATCTGCCGATGTTCTAATATGTACAGGTTCTTCTTGCGGCCTTATAACATGAAGTATGCCTCCGACGGTTTCCTCAAGTTCAATGAAGATGTTATCTTGCTCGGGAACACTCATGTTTTACTTACCTAATTTAAGTTCACTTAGTTGAAAGAAATCCCACTAGGGCGCCACATCATGGGCAAAAATTTTTATAAAAATGATTCAAAGAGACGGGGATTAGGCATATGCGATTCTGTTCTTTATACTAAATATGTATTTGTCAAAAAGAAAGTACACAGTCATGGAGCACTTAATATAACTTTCTTGGTCAATTATCAGTGGTAGCAAAAAAACAGTCTTTACAAATCAATTACTTCAAACAACTACTGAATGATTGTTCTTACAAATTTTCAATACACATCCAGGTTTGGGCATATATTGGGACTAAAGCCCGGGAGACCAAGTATAAGTTTACGTTAACATTATAATGAAAACTACAAAATCTCTTAGCTTTTTAGGCTCGAGCACCAACAGGAAGGACATTAGACCTTATTCATGGCTCTTGTCAAACTGATTAAAGGTGCAGTAGGCAAGGGCGGCGGGATCCATGGGTGCCATGAGGGGTGGTGCCATCTTGCCTGGGGGGTCGTGGGTATGGGTCCCCTCTTCAAATAGGAGTTAATGTCCATCGGTCTCCTGGCTGTAGCCTCCGACCCCTACCCCCTTGCCTGTAATGACAAAGTTGAAAACAGGAAAAGGGGCTAATCATCAGGTATAAGGCACCAGCGGCCTCAAAGGTGCCAGTCGACGCTGACACTATGTCTAATACTCAAGCGAAGGCAGCAGAAAAGGTCATCGATATAACCCCAATTGTTTACTGGTTCATTTATTTGTGACAATAGCATAGTCAACGTTTCCTAAGGTTAAAGAAAGGACAAAAAGTAGCAGGGTATAACAAATAAGAACCAAAAAGAGAGGGAAACATGAAAAAAAAATACAAAGGTGGATCATTCTAACTAAATCTCCGGCAACAATGTGAGACCGCTGGCAACTCATGACACGCTTACACCAAGTGTATTAGTAAACTTACAGTTTAAATACCTCATTTAGGGAGCCTTCGTGTAGGAATAAGCAATAAAATTACAAAGTAAGGTCATCATAATAATGTTATCATGATTTTTTAAGAAAAAGCCGAAAATAAATAGCAAATATTTGGGAGCTCATAATTCAAAACTATAATTATTCTTACATAAGTACATTTCTCTTACTTATTTAAACCTCGATTTAGAATTAAATTTCCACACTTTTCTCTGTTTTTTGTGAATATTTTACGTCCAGGTGAAGAAAGTTAAGAAAAAAATCAAATCGTAAATCTGTCATAACGTATTATTTGATTTATAAAGTTTTCATGGTAAGATTTTTAAACTAATTGGTGTCACAATACTGGAGAGAAATGTACTTATTTTTTTATTATTATTATGATTTTTACTAATATATCAAAAGGTTTATATGATGAATAAAATATATGTGCATAAACATACGAAGAAATTGTGTATTTTCATTTTTTAGGAAGAGATGCAGGACATAGCGGACGGTACCCTTAAGTACTTATGAGTTGTTGGCCAAGAGGTCAGTCACTAAGAGTTCCATAATGGTGTAGCGGTGTGAAAGGAGTTCATGTGGGATCCAATGCCTGTGAAAGGACCTCTATGGGCTTAAAACGGCATTCTGGTCCATTTGCATGGTCTACAAGGTCCATTGTTCGTGTAGCACTTGGGTTATTCTCGAGGCAGTGGTTGACTCTCCTGCCTCTGATCTAATTTCAAATACATGTTGCTGTGTCTTAACA
>NC_090733.1:34416152-34428652 GCF_036898095.1 Palaemon carinicauda
AGGACAATGCCCTAGAGACTGACCATATACTATATGATCAGCGCCCAAGCCTCCTCTCCACCCAAGCTAGGAGCAGGGAGGGCCAGGCAGTGGCTGCTGATGACTCAGCAGATAGACCTATGCGAACAACTTCCTGGCCACAATTTTATTCATAAAATAGTGAAACATTCAAGATTCAATTGTTATGTTGATATTTGGAAATTATTTAACTTTTAAAGCCCTATGTCAAAGGTCACGTTCAAAGTCAATCAAAGGGTCGACCGATATAACCCTATACTTATCACAGTTATCTCACTAACTTACAATACGCTACGGTCTAAATTGATTCAGGGAAACGCAAGCTGGTGTCAAGAAATAATCCATCTTAGTGATATCCACTCTCAGAGAGCTCTTTTAGTTCCATATATAGCCAATATATCTCTCTATGAGTGTGAATGCATGCGTGTGTGCGGTAGGCATTTGTGATTAACAGGTTGATAAATATAAGATTCCTATGAGCAAGGTTGTGCATTTGTGGAGGAGTTGAAAAGTTAATATAAGGATTTGATCGAATAAGAATGTAGTCTATTACATATGTGGAAAAATAAAAAACATCAGAAAATAAATGGTATCCCTAAACTTCGAACCTTTCCTCCCGCATCCGCTACTATTTCTCATGGCAAATATATTTGTACATCAATAATAATGTTCAAAGTAATTTACTCACATTGAAAAACCATGGGAATGACGTGACCAATTAAATGAGGAAAGGATGAACGTTCGAATGGAATTGTTTTCGTGTTGGTCTTAATTGAATACATAAAACAAAATCATGCAAACAATAAAAAGAAAAATCTAGTTTTATTTACCGTTAATGTTTCATTGTTCTACAGGAAACAAGTTTCCAAATATTTAGATGATCAATATAGTAAATATATCCTGTAGTTAAAATAGGTCTACCCATATATTGCGAAATAACGTAGATTGTTATGAAGTGTAAATTGTAGTTCGATATTTGTCTCAAAGACACTGTGCAACGTTAAAGGACTTATATTATATAATCATCAGTTGTAATGCTTATTTTCTATGTTTCTATAAACACAGATCATTGAATATTCTCCTATTGCATTACTTGTTGAATTATATAAAACATTACACAACTAAATTTTGACCAAAAACCTCAGTGATGATAGTAGCCACAGACGTAGCATTATTATTACTGGTTTTGCGATTGTTTCTAGTGATTGTTATTATCATTGTTAAATATTTAGATTGTTTTTTTTTTGTTTTTTTATTTATATTCCTATTGTTGTGTTTGTTCCTGCTAGTAGTAGGTGTAGTGGTAGTAATATTATTATTACCAATAACAAGACAATGGTATAAGACGAATGTGTCATTGGGGCGATGCCTTTTTTGTATCTTATTTAAAAAGATATATATATATATACATATATATATATATATATATATATATATATATATATATATATATATATATATATATATATATATATATTAATATATATATATATATATATATATATATATATATATATATATATATATATATATATATATATATATATATAACATATATAACTCGTTACAGTTAAGATGCTTTGAAAAATAAAATAGATGAAAAATTCGGCTTAACAATGCGTAAGAAATGCTAGACTGATTGGCAATTATAATTCAGAGATTATGAAAGTGTATAAGAGGGCGATAATATAATGAGGTATAAGGACTTCCTTAAGATTTTATAGATTTTAGTTATTGCATATTTTGAAAATACCCAATTATGATATAAATAGGCATTTTTTATTGATAAGAATATTTATTATAATGAAGGTAGTATTAGAAACTCTATTTTAAGTTTTAAGTAGTGACATTTTAAGGTTAAAAAAAAAAAAAAAAAGACCTGCGTTTTACATTGATATATTAAAAGCGTGTATGAGCTTCTACCTAGTGTCAAATACTCATTTAGTGTGTGGGCAGAGAATGTGGTATTTTAACTAATCTAGAATTCCAATCAATCATCCCTTCTCATTGTCTTCTCTGTTTTCTGAAACTTAGTCCGCAGGGGGAATGTTCACTTCATTACAACTTGAGCATCTTGCAAATTTTTGTGATCTACTTTGACATTTTATGAAAACTAACTTTCAATTGATATTTAAGTTTACGAAATTATAAGAAAATACTTTCCATTAAATTTATATATATATATATATGTATATATATATATATATATATATATATATATATATATATATATATATATATATATATATATATATATATATATATATATATATATAGAGAGAGAGAGAGAGAGAGAGAGAGAGAGAGAGAGAGAGAGAGAGAGAGAGAGAGAGAGAGAGAGAGATCCTTAAATCACATAATATTATGGAAATTGGTTGCCTTATTTATCAAAATATACTCCTCAGTGTTATTTATCTTATTATCGTGAAACTTATATCGAATTTCATTCTATTTCCGTTCAATTTAATAAAGTCGACTGATTAACATCCAACACTACCCAGTAACGTTTCAATTGTTCCGGTCCATTCAATGTAATATCTCCTTTTGGCATCATTCCCAAATCCAGTCAATTCATCAAGTTTGAGATTCTATATCCACTTGATCACGTGATCTCATTTCCCCCCCATAAGTAGCTCTTCTCACCCTCCTGGTATTTGGAATCAGCTTAACCTCATCAAACTAATAGGATTGATTGGAAAGATTAATGGGATATAAACATTGATATTTTGTTTATCTTTTAAATTAAAGAGTCTAAAGAATAATGAAAGTTAACAAAAATGAAAAAAAACGACCTTCCATGTATTCTTTTTGATTGATAATTAGGAAAATACACGGTCTTTGTTTCCGGAATTATTTTAAGAGTATGAACTTATAAATCCAAAACTTTGATTGCTTAACCATTGCAACATCTGTTAATCATTCTTTTATTTTCTGTATCATTTAATTTCAGATTTCTCATCTGTTTTTTTCTTCGTTAAGTGACGGATTGCTTTCTTCACATACTTACCTTGACATTTGGTTTTAGGTTAAATTTAATCACTTTAGACCTAAAATCTTCCAATTTACTAATTGTTTAGTTTTCAGTTCCTAATAAGGAAACCGTATAATGCAGAATAATTGATATATATATATATATATATATATATATATATATATATATATATATATATATATATATATATATATATATATATATATATATATATATATACATATATATATATACACACACACACACAAATATATATATATATATATATATATATATATATATATATATATATATATATATATATATATATATATATATATTTATATATATGTCTGTATATATATATATATATATATATATATATATATATATATATATATATATATATATATATATATATATATATGTCTGTATATATATATATATATATATATATATATATATATATATATATATATATATATATATATATATATATATATATATATATATATATATATATATATATATGTATGTATGTATGTATGTATATGTATATGTTGGTGTGGTACTGTTATAAACACATATTATGGATCCAATCAAATGACTCTTCAATGTGCTATGTATTTTTAGAATTGCAGGTTACTTCTTCTGAATAAGTCTAAGTAAGTTAACTTTTAAAACAGTTTATTAGCAGCCTCATCACAGGAGTATACATGGTTTGGTCGGATGGCCATTCCATATGACATGTTCACAAGAACTAACAAAATTATTATATCTGATGATAACGTATACATAGTTATCTCAGCATTTATGTAAATATGCAAACACAACATTAATACAGGTAGCTATCTAGATCCAGTGAGACACAACTCTTCAACGGTTATATTGCATTTACTCTTCATGAGAAATGTAATATTGCAAAGATTTGGCTCTTGCATCCTATTTATGACTTGACTTGACGTTTCTCACACTCCTCCTATCTTCTCCATTGACCTCTTGGGTCATGGATTTAATAATGTAATTTATAAACATAACATTAGCTCGGAAAGCTACCTTCAATTAAAAATATGTTTACTACGAGTGTGACTGGATATATATATATATATATATATATATATATATATATATATATATATATATATATATATATATATATATATATATATATATATATATATATATATATATATATATATATATATATATATATATATATATATATATATTTTAACTTTAGCCATAAACAAGTGATTGAGGATGAATGTTCAAAAAGGTACATTTAAAAAAAAAAATACATACCTAACAGACATTGTCAAAATCAAAGAAAAATGCTTGGAAAATACAGATTATAATACGGTACATTGCTAGCAAATGATTATATGGTACCCCCCAAAAATACTGATGTACATATGATTCGGTAACTTGTTAGAGAATAGTTGTCACCTTTATCAAAAATACAGATTATTATAATACGGTAACTAATAAGAATATTTCTTACCTTGGTAAAGATATAATTTCAATGCACAAGCCAAGATTCCTGGTACGTACACGCACCACGGTTCCGTATATTTATATATAGGGCTTATATATTTTATTAGATGGCCAGAGATTCTTTATTTTAACACTTAGGGCTTATATATTTTATTAGGTGCCCAAAAAATTATTTTTTTTTAAAATGTTTTCAAAAAGCAAATGTCTTAGAGTCTCTTCAACTACATATTACTAGCGTAATGACCGCTTTTCTTGCGCAACACTATTCCAAACAATTTTACTCTTGCGAGCGAATGAAAAGGCCAATTTCAAATGGCTCTAAATTGAAACAAATAAGGAGTTTTTTCTGGACATGGCAAAACGTTCTGTTTGACCTCCATCTGTCTATGCCTTAACCTACGCCAAACAAAGATTTTAACGTCGATAAATATCATCATCGTAACATTGATTGCTGTTAGTAACACGTAGAAACTAAGATCAGCATAAGTTGGCGACGGGTGGTCCGTCTCGGTTAATTTCATCAACCGCTTAGCCACTTGTGCGTTGTATGGGAGAGGTACCTGTAAAGATGGGATTGTAGTGGACCACGGGAAATTCACGAAGTAGGCCCGTTCTCTGATGATAGTGTTAATTCCTCGGACTGCGTAATTTATGGACTTACCGATGCAACCATTTGCTGCAACGAAGATTTGGGAATAGGACATGGATCCGTTCGGGCAGGATACATTAAAGCCGGCCTTGTCGTATCGTATCCACGAGCCGTTGTTCAGTCTGCAATTGAACTTATTATCGTTGAAGGGATAAAGTTTTTTTAGACAATTTTCACGTGTATGGGAGAGAGCACCGTTTAGCACTATACATAACTCGCCTGAATACATTGATTTTTTATGGAATTTAAAGGAGTCAGCTGTACATATTTTTTTATTCATTGCGTCTGAACAGTGAGTTCATTTATTTAACCCTGGATAGGTACGCTCCTAAGACACCCTTTTAAGGGTATACTCGGACGCGCGCGACCCCGACACCAAAAAAAATTCTTGAAAAATCAGTTTTTCCAGTAACCTCCTTTTTTCTTTTGCCAAAGAAAAAAACTTCAATGAATGCTTAAAACAACTGTAAAGAGAAATACTACTCATCTGCCTAAAAACTATTTATTATAAATATTTCAAAAAATTAAGTAGAAAAAAAAGACCTTACATAAAAATTCATAAAAAAAGTTTATACATATATACACAAATCCTTTTAGGAATTGATTCTCGAATGTTTAGGACACATCTTGATGTATTTTGGATGAAGTCAGACCCATGGAGGTGAAGATCTGAAATGAGAAAAAAAGGGTAACTTTTTTTGGCCAAAAAAATTTGTCCAAATTTCATGAATTTTTTTGGGTACCCAAATGAAATAGGAAGTAGCTAATTTTTTTAGGGAATAAACATATGTTATCCTAGAATAGAAATATGTAAAAAAATCTTCATTATTTTGTAAATTACATTTATATCAGGGGCCATATCTAAAGGTAATTTTTTGAGTACTTAGAAATTTTGTAAAAAAATACATATATTTAATATATAATATTATATTTATGCAGGTAAAAATATACCAAAATATCACAAATTCTATAGGGAACAAGAATATGTATAGATAGGGCAACTTACGCTTCGGATATGTCCACAAAATGGCCGCCAACCACACTGACTCAGACTCCCTAATCTGCCACTTGAAATGTAGGAAGGGTATGTCAATTTCAAGGTGTTATTTACTAATCTAATTATTCTTGGATATGCATAAAAATTGTATGGTGGGTTGCTGGATAATTGTCGATTATTTTACGACTATAAAATTAAAATTCTGACCCAAAAAAAAATTTTTGAAGGGAAATAAAATCGAAAAAAAAAATGTAAAACAATATAATATTTTAGCTAAAAAAATTTGATGATATTCAATCAAAAAAGACGTAAACAAAATTTTCCGACAAATAAACATCTAGAGGAATCATTACTCTGTTATAGTTCCTTAGTACGTAGTAATTTTGAAAGAAATGGGAAAAAACGAAAAAGTGGCAATCGCAGGAAAATCGAACACATACCTATATATACGCCATATCTGGCTAAAAATAAAGATAGGCATGGGTAGCCAGATCATCTAGAAACACTTTCCAACACTATAAAAATACAAGTTTTGCGACACTACTTGCCAATTCCTTACGGTAACATGACTAAGCAAAAGAATGCAAAACAAATAAAAAGGGGCACTCGCGGAAAAATGGCCAACATTCTAATATACGGCATTTCAGAAAAATAAAAAATTTCAGCCACGTACTAGGCAAACCATCAAGGCACATTTTCCGACAAATAAACATCTAAATGAATCATTACTCTGTGATAGTTCCTTAGTACGTAGTAATTTTGAAAGAAATGGGAAAAAACGAAAAAATGGCAATCACAGGAAAATCGAACACATACCTATATATACGCCATATCTGGCTAAAAAAAAGATAGGCATGGGTAGCCAGATCATGTAGAAACACTTTCCAACACTATAAAAATATAAGTTTTGCGACACTACTTGCCAATTCCTTACGGTAACATGACTAAACAAAAAAATGCAAAACAAATAAAAAGGGAATTCACGGAAAAATGGCTAACATTCTAATATACGGCATTTCAGAAATAAAAAATTCAGTCACGTGCTAGGCAAACCATCAAGGCACATTTTCCGACAAATAAACATCTAAATGAATCATTACTCTGTGATAGTTCCTTAGTACGTAGTAATTTTGAAAGAAATGGAAAAAAAACGAAAAAATGGCAATCACAGGAAAATCGAACACATACCTGTATATACGCTATATCTGGCTAAAAAAAAATAGACATGGGTAGCCAGATCATCTAGAAACACTTTCCAACACTATAAAAATATAAGTTTTGCGACACTACTTGCCAATTCCTTACGGTAACATGACTAAGCAAAAAATGCAAAACAAATAAAAAGGGGCACTCGCGGAAAAATGCCCAACATTCTAATATACGGCATCTCAGATAAAAAAAAAGACATGCACGTGTTAGCCCAACCATCAAGGCACATTTACTAACACATAAACATGAAAAAAAAATCAATAATATACAGCAATTCCTTACTACGTAGTAAATTTTTACAAATATTGAAAAAAAAAAGAAATTGGCAACCGCAGTTAAATACCCAATATACCAATAACTACGTCGTATCTGACAAAAACAAAGTCACGCATGGGTAGCCAGATCATCTAGACATACTTTCCAACACTAAAAAAGCAAAAGTTTTACGACACTATTTGGCAATATCTTACGGAAAAATGACTTGGCAAAAAAATGAAAAAAAATTAAAAAGGGGCACTCGCGGTAAAATGCCCAACATTCTAATATACGGCATCTCAGATAAAAAAAATACATGCACGTGTTAGCCCAACCATCAACGCACACTCTCTAACACATAAACATAAAAAAAAAATCAATAATATAGGGCAATTCCTTACTACGTAGTAAATTTTTGCAAATATTGGAAAAAAACAGAAATTGGCAACCGCAGTTAAATACCCAATATACCAATAACTACGTCGTATCTAACAAAAACAAAGTCACGTATGGGTAGCCAGATCATCTAGACACACTTTCCAACACTAAAAAAGCAAAAGTTTTACGACACTATTCGGCAATATCTTACGGAAAAATGACTTGGCAAAAAAATGATAAAAAATGAAAAAGGGGCACTCGCGGTAAAATGGTCCTCGTGGTGATGAACGACATTTTAACTAAAAAAAAAAATCCTGCACATGGTAGCCAAACAATCCACCAAGACTTTCCACAACTGATAACCTATACAAGTTGCACCATTCTACGACAATTTCATAATACGTAATAACTTTGATAATTATGCAAATTACCTTAGAAGGGTAAACTCGGTCGCGCTCGACCCCGACACGTCTCAGAAATCGGGGAAGGAGTACAGCTACAGCAATGCACATCTGGATACTACTAGAGCGTGTAGGCGAGACACCTACTGCAGGTCGATCACCCACAAATTCAGTCACGGGGGTGAGTCACGTGAGAAAAACCTGTTTTTTTTTTGACGCTCGGGGTCGCGGACGACCCACCGTACCTATCCAGGGTTAAGTCTTTAATGACCGTATGTGTTTCCTTATCAGGGATAATCAATACGTGTCCTGTCAAACTGGATATTACTGGGCTTGACTTATTTGTCATGAAAGTCGGAAATGGTGATATCCTGTATTATTGCCAGGCATCAGAAGAATGAAAGGGAATTGTAATCATAATCCTGTAATTCTCAACGCTTACTGTAATTAGGCTGTAATAAAATTCTTATCTATGTGCGTCTAACAAAGGAATATAACCTATTTTCTCCAGTCCGTTCTCCAGAATTAAAGTTAAGTCTTTTATCGTCAACAAATGCGGTGAGGGAACACCTTTAGTCGCTAACGTAATAGCTTCCACATAGTCTTTTGATTTCTCAATGAAATGTGTAATTTTATTATGGATATGATCTATTTTTTAATTATAATACGTTAACGTTGCCAACAAGTCTTGTACTTCCATAATCTGACTGATATTACTGGAATGTTCGTTCACCAAACTCATAATTTGATTGATAGAAGTTAACTGATTCCTTAGTTCTAATAAAACTAATACGTTTTCATGTGTTAAAAACTCAATTTCCTTATGTTGATTACTAATTTTAAGATGATTTGAAATCCCTAAGCCTTAACTTGCAACAAATCCAAAGATGTTTAGTGCAGCAGAAATAAACGGGTTACGTTTTTCAAGGTCAGTGTGTCTTACTGTCCGCATCAAAATGTCACGAGCCAAAGATTTTGCCTCGTAAGTCTTATTTTGCAAGTCGTGGGATAGCATATCTGCCACTTTTAGTGTCTGTGCAAGCGAACTCTCTGTATTAAAAGGAAAGTGTGTTTTATGCATTTCATTTAATGAAGCACCACCCTTGAAATGTCGCTCTTCAAGCTAATGACGTCATTCTCTGGGAGAAAAATTGCTTGCATGCGTACTTCTATAACTATATTACTTGCAGTAATAAATATGTCTTCTGTTCTCTCTACTATAGTGCCATATTTAAAATCTATACTTTTAGTTTTAGAGCTCTTCCCACACGAGAAAAATGTTTGAGCGAACAATATCACTCCTAACGATAAAAACTTCATCTTGGAAACCTGTAATGAGAAAAATATATGTAATTACTCCTGTATTAAGACGCAAAAAATGTCAACATATAAGTTTCATAGATAAAAGTAAAAAAAAAAAACCCTCACTTCCTTCTTTCTTATTTTAATTTCTTATGTGAGCCAATGGTACAATTCTCTCATCAGTGGGTTGGGATACCTTTTGAACTCTAAGGCTGTTAATGTTTCCAAAATGCTAAATGGGCCTTCAAACTTAGGTGCTAGTTTATAATTGAGTCCCTTATGTACATTTACCTGTATGAATACATTATCACCACGGTATATGTTTTAGTTGGCTTTGCTATTTTATCATGATTCCTTTTCATTATGATTTGTGTTTCTTCTATATTCTTTTGAAGGATATCAAAACGACTTTTGTTTGCATTTATACATTCTTTTAAAGGATTTGATAAATTAATTGTAGGTGTTAATACATGGAAAGGCGTTCTAACTGGGGTACCATACAATGCCTCGTGCGGCGACATTTTAATTGATATATGATATGAGTGATTCAGAGTACTTAGTACCGCAGGTATTGCAATATCCCAGTTGGGGTCTGATCCCCCTAGTGTTAATTTTAATATGTTTAAAATCTTCCTATTTGCTCTTTCCACTAGCTCATTCGACTGTGGGTGATAGATCATGGTATTGATTTTTTTTATGCTAAGGAATTCACACAATGAGGTAAGGAAATGATTATTAAATTCTCCACCTGAGTCTGAGATTATCACGTGTGGAATTCCATGTTTACAAAAGTAACACTCGTAAAACTTCCTAGAGCAGTCAATTGCAGTTTTAGTTTTAATCGCTATCAGTTCTGTATATCGAGTCAAAGCATCTACAATTACTAAAGGTGCTTATTTCCTCTGTGTGACTCGTAAAGTCCTGTTAATAAATCTAAATGTATCCTTTCAAAGGGTTGATTGGGCACGGGATAAGCCCCTAGGCTGACAGGTGTTTTCGTGTGCCCTTTGTTTTCATGACAAGTGTGACAATTAGCTATGTGTTTTTTTTTTTGTATCTGTAAGCATCGTATGCCAATAAAACAATGATTTGCCTTTCTGTGACATTATGGAGAACCCCGTGTGTCCATGCAATGGATTTGCATGCAACCAATTTATGACAGTGGATATAAGTGAGATTGGTACCACTATCTGGTCGTTAGTCACATGTGGTGTATTGCGGGAATTCTTTGTCACGGATCTACACAAAATATTGTCTTTGATTATATAATTCTGTTGTGTATACTTTATATATTCCTTTTCCTTACAATTTCCTTCAAAAGCATTTATAATTTTTTTTTCATTTTCTGATCTTTTCTTTGCCCAGTCTGTAATAATCCAGCTCTCCAGCCAATCTTTCTGTTCAGATACAGTTTTAACAATAGGCATAGATCTTGATATATCTATTAATTCAGCTAATGGCTCTGTACAAGATGACACGCGGTTGCGTGATAATGCATCAGCAATGATATTTGCTTTCCCTGGTAAATACCTGATTCTCGCGCCAAAATCTTGGATGATCAAATTCCACCGAGTTCGTTTGGGGCTGTGACTAAAGCCTTCAAAGAAGTCGGTTAGGAGTTTGTGATCAGCAAGAACCTTGACGGGATAACTGTATATTATAAACTTAAAATACACTAGTGAATTAACAATAGCTAGCCCTTCCTTGTCTATTACTGCATACTTACTTTCGGAAGTTCTCAGTTTTCGTGAATAAAAAGCTATCGGGAAAAACTGTTTTTCTTATTGCTGAAGCAATACCCCACCTACTCCTAAGTCTGAGGCGTCTGTTGCAATGAAGAATTCCTTACCGAAGTCATGTAATTTTAAGATAGGAGAACTACACAGTTCATCTTTCAAGGTATTAAACACCTGTTGATGCTGCTCAGACCATATGAAATCTACGCCCTTCTTTTTTAAGATCAGTTAGGGGAGCGGCTATTATTGAATAATTATGTATAAAACGCCTGTAATATCCACTACACCCCAGAAATTGCTGTATTCCCTTGACATTAGAAGGTATTGGAAAGTTACGGATAGCCAACAACTTATCGTGGACTACTAAGACCTTGGCTAGACACCGCAAAACCTTAATAGACTAATTCTGTCTTGAAAAATTTACACTTACTAATCTTTACCCTTCAGTTATGTTGTCTTAGTCTCTGTAGTACTAGTTCTAGTTTACCTAGATGTTCTTCTAAGGTATTGGAAAAGATTACAAGGTCGTGCATATAGGCATGCAATATATCCCCTAGCAAGTCTCCAAACACTATGTTAATCATTCTAGTAAATGTTATGGGAGCACAACGTAAACCAAAAGGCATACGTAAAAATTCATAATGTCCCCTGGCTTTGCTGAAGGCTTATATTATTTCTTTAATAATGAGATAAGTTATTGGTTCTTCAATGTACGTCACTGTTTTATTTGTCGTCTCCTTTTTATCAAAAAGTGATTTTAAGGTATTAAAAGTCTTATAGAATTTTCCTTTGATATACATGCCGTGCTTGACAGGGGCTAAGATTATGTTTTGATTGCCCATACGCGGGTATCCTATAATTACAGCTGGATACATATCAATGTTTTGTACAACAACAAAGGTATAGGCAAACATGGGCTTACCGACCTTGTACTAAACATGACTTACGCCTCTTATATTTAATCCATTATTTCCTATACCCGAGAGCCTTACTCCGGACTCCTCTATAGGGAAGTTCAAAAACAACAAATGATATGTCCTCAAATCCATGATATTATATGCACGATCAGAGTAAAAAAATAATGTAAAGG